>NW_027670133.1:0-61564 GCF_964188305.1 Podarcis bocagei
TGATTCAGCATGTCCCAATAAATAATATAGCTTGATAGCAAGTAGAAAATCATTCATACGTATTTCCTCCTGTTCAACTCTGTTGAAGTCAGAGGGCCTTCGGACACCAAAAGAGGCTCGCTATTGCATTCCCTTCAGTCTTGGAGATCAAAAAAGGAGCAGGCAAAGTTGTTGCCCCTGCTGCCTCTGATCAGAGGGGTCTCCTCAGGAGCTGGCTGAAAGTAACAGATCCTCGTTTGCAGGTGATTTGTATCTTTCAAAAGTGATAAGGAGATGAATACAGATTCTGGATTGCACCACTGCAAGTTTAAGGTGTGGAAATTCCACCATAGAAAGATCTCACATTCAAAAAAGTAAGAAACAACGACCTTCAAACCATGGAGACAAGAGTGGGCTAGCGTTCTCTGCTCTATTGCAGCTTGCATTGCCTTTTAGCTCATAGAAGGGTCCCTGCATATTTTACTTCAATGAGTTGGAAGATATGTTTATTGGAAAGAACCCTTTCGCCACATAATTTCAAACAACTTAAGAGCTCCCATCTACGTACAGTATTTGAATTAAAGTTTGCCAGTATTAGTTTCTTATGGATTATTAGGAAAAAAATCTTCAAAGGCTCTTAGATACTTACCTTCTATAGCAAGTTTTTAAGATCTGGCTATAACATGAGCCTTGGAAAATATCCATTGTTCTCTGGGAAGAAACTGTGAGAGGGATGTGATATGACCTTTTGGAGAAAAAGGTCTGGTATGACTTGCTGCTCTTTAACATGGGGAGACAGAGATAACTGGAAGCCTGGCCTTGACCCAGAATGCAGAAAGCTTTTGAACAATGATCAGTCTCTAGGCTATGTAGCAGATGTGTAGAGAGCCCCAGACACCATTTTTCCTTCCTTCTGTTGACTGAGAACTCGGCTTTCCCAGCCTCTACCTGGAGGTTGTTATAACTTGCCCCCTTGGACTTCCTATGTTAGTGTCAAGTAAGCAGGATATTTGGTGCAAGCACCAGCATTTTTCTCTGAAGGCCTGGATGGCTGTTTGTGCTTTAAAAAATAAATAAATTAGAGGGGCATTTTTTAATTCCTTTAGGAAAATTCCTACCGAATAAAGATAAAACAGTCTTGTTTATACTTCCTTTCCGTCAACTTAGTTTTGTGCCAAGCTGTTCTTCCCACAATGCTCCCCTCCTGTTTTACTCTTAGATACATGGGAAGAAGCACAATAGTTTATAAAGCAAGTGGCATATTGGAAATTGCAACCTATGTGAACTAGGACGATAGCACAGACATGCTTGCTAATGTATTGAGATGGTCTCCTTGTTGATTTACTACAAGCATAACCACACAAGCATTCCTCTTGGGGATTTGGGAATTTTTTTAAAAAAAAAGTTTGGAGAACTTCTCACTCAGCATTCTTAAGTGTTTCGTTAACACTTTTGTTTTTTATTTGGCACTTCATAGTTGCTCTGAAATCCTTATATACTGTACGTATATATCTGGGATGTGATCTGTACTCTGCCCTGCAAGTGGTTGCGTTATCATTTGGTGTATTATTTTGTATAATCCATTGTACGAGACCAGCTCTTGCTGTTCTGCATACACCACTGCCTCTCTGTAGCCGGTTCTGATGACAGACAAGGAAGGGAGAGGCTCCCATTGACGACATTGGGGCTCTTTGATAAGTCTTACTATTGTTTCTCAGCTTGGCAGCCAACTCTGCCACTCTAAAAGTACATTGGGAACTGTTTTTACTGGATTATACTTGGGAGGTTATGGCCAGATGGTTAGACGTTTTGTTGTATTTGGAACATGATTGAACTCTTGTCTGAAATTGGATGCTGCTTGCTGATATTATGCTAATCATGTTGGGTTTTTTTAAGAGAGAGAAAAAGGTTAGCAAGCAGCTCTTTTGCATTGCTTCCATTCATTTCAATGGTGTTGCCTGTACATGGTGAAAGGAGGGTGTCCACAACTGTAATCATGTTACCAAAGCTGTATGGAAATCAGCTACCATACCAACACACTCTCCTCTTTACTGGAGTCATGGGGAAGTGCTTTTCATACCAGCAAGATCCACAACCCTACAGAGGAAGCAGCCAGGTCATCTTGATCCACATAGTTCCTATTACAAATGTAATTGGGCTGTTTTCTATTGATTCGCCTATATATAGGGTACACTGTACCTAGTCATTGTGAAGAATACAAAGGATCAAATCAGTGGGACTAAATATTCCTCACTGTTCCTCTCTTTCCTTTGGTAATAAGTATCCTAGGCATGTTTGAATTTGCTATAGGAAGATGCAAATGGCTTTGTTCTCCATAGAAGCAGAACAAACAGCAGCAACCTGCCGCTTTTGTTTTTAGATTGCTGAAGCCTGACTATCTTTGATCTTGCAGTCAAATATAATCTCTTCTTAGGGTGCTTTGACTGAACTTGTGTTAAACAATGAAATCTCTCTGCTGGTTCCTATGTCATGTGAGGTTTTTGCGGCTAAAGCACATAAAGGATGAAAGGCTTGGCCCCTTTTTGAATGCCCACCTTTTGAGCAGGCTTCTAAACTAATCTCAGCGAACCAGGACACTCCAGGTGATAGTCTTGAATTTGGTCCTGGGTTCAAGTTCCATGTCAGCTCATTGCTCTTTGGAGTGTCTCGAGCTCTGTTTGCCACAGGCTTGTAAAATAAACCCGCAAAATACATACGGTCTGCTTTGAAAAGGTGTGGTTAACTCTCGTTGATGATGGATTAATGTTCTTAATCCACCTAAGCATTCTGTCTACCGAAGCGTTCTACTTTTCCTGCGTTGCTGGTTGAGTTGACAGGTCTGACCATTTTCTACTGACCATTTTATAGCAACTAATAAGAGCTTTTCTACTGACCATCCCTTGCAGGTTCCAAGTGTCAGTTCCCAAACCTACTATGTGCAAGCGTGTAGGGCTGGGCAATAATCTGGTTTTCGACATCATGATATATAATCAGTTAAACATTGCGGTATTTCAATATATCACAATATCAGACATAAGGCAAGTGTTATGTTATAGTACTACTGTACCAATGATTTTTAAATTAGCACATTTTCTCTAAAATTAAACTTGTAGAAGTAACTAGTAGCATAGATATCTAAGGTTCCCTAAAAATTGATTACATTACTAAACATTACATTACTAAACAAGAAAAAAGCAAATTCAGTGTCACACTTTTAGATATTCAAATATCAGTCTCAGTTGAATGTATAACATCAGTTATTTGATTGTTAGTTAATTTTCTTTTGTAAACCTGGCCAAACTAGAAAGAATGAATAAAATTTTACAGAACAAAAATACTAAATGAAATTGATATTTTTTGCAAGGAAAGTTTGCATTTTGGCGTTCTCTGGCCATAGAGATGCTCTTTGTATTTGAAGAACATTGCCAGCCTTGCTGAACCCGCTAATACTAATTTGTGCCATCCCCTAGATCCTCAGTGGTGCCAGGTAAAGCAGATCATTCCACCCCTGCTTATGATCAGGGAAGGAAGTACACCATATGGAGAATACGAGGCTGTCACCAAAAACACCAATGCGTGTTCCTACTTACAGGTGTCCAAACATCCTTATACTGTGCTTGCTTGTACTGGCCAGCCAAATGTTTGGGTGGAAAGAGTTGTAGGATAAAGTGGCCCAGAAATACGTAAGTAGAACTAGGTCCCAAGAAGGTGAAATAGACAGGCACAGGGTTGCTAGCATTGGCAGCAGCCAAGTTCTTTTCTCTCCTTCTGTTTTGTCCTTAGGCAGCATAGTTCTTAAGTTATGGCTTTGGACTAGCTACAGTTTGTGCCACTATGGCAGTTGTCTGGTTTGAGCATTCTTCTCTGCTTGTGGTGAGGATGGCAGGCAAGAGAAAGGGAGGGGTGGACCTAGGGGGAGGTCTTCTCTCTTTGTCTCATGTAGGACCAGTTCATAAATTGAATTTCCCCTTTTTCAGTGAGTAGTCTTTCAACCTTCTTTGGGGTATACAGATGTTGTGCATAGGTGTATTGTGTGAACTGGCTGATCATGGTTGTGCCCAGTACCAGTTCTGCATTAGCAGCAGCAGCAGCTGAAGTCACAGCAATTGCGGCCAGCCATCTTTGGGATAAGCCCATTTCACACTTAGTGACATGCACTATTTACAGCCCCAAAACAACATGCAGATTCTTCATGCTTAATATCCGAACATGGCCGCATTTTTTTTTCATCCTCTTTCTTTCAACTCCCTGGTGGATATATAGAACTTTTAAATTGTTTTATTGCAAATTTATTAAAGAAAAGAAAACAGAGAAAAGAAGCAGGAAAAGCAGGAAACCTCCCCAGCTTAGCTCACAATACAATAACCATCAATACATCCACCTTAGTCTACACTTATGGCTCGGTATATGCCCTCCCAATGTCCAAACAGGTCGCCAAAATAAGTTGATACTTATAAAGTGTTCAAATGTGGCAAGAGTGTTAAGGTCTTTAGAGCATTGTGTAATAGATAGTGGGTGATTATCTTTCAGGGCTTGAAATAGAAAGACGAGATTCAACTAAGTTGTTGCATGCAGGGAATGAGGTCCACTTGTGCTACAGGGTTTTCCCTATCCCCTAAATCTGCTCTGGAGGGCTGGGGGAAATGGAAGACCAAGTTAGGGGCAATTCCTGTTGCTGTGTGCATACCCTTGGCACTACACTGAATTCCATCCTAAATCCCTTGGTGACCGTATAGGCTTGCAAAACCCATTTCTGTTGTCCTGCCATTAATCCCCATACTACAGGAGTATTTTGAATTTGCAGATCTTCTTCAACACTTGAGTGCTTTCCAAATTTAGTGTGCTTGAACTTTGTGTGTTGTACTAAATAAAAAGCTGTTTATTGATACCAGATATTTTTGGCTTTCTCATTTTGCTGCTTATGCTCACTAGCAGCTATCATTTTATTTGTTGTATGTGCCTTGTTCTGCTGGAAAAACGAACAACTCTTACTTAGAGGCATAACTGTGCTTATTGATTGTGGTTTTCTCTGCCCCTCAGAACCGTCCATCTGTAATCACATGTGCCTCTGCAATCAATCGTAACTGTAATCTATCTCATTGTCCAATCGCGCACAGTGGATGTGGAACTTCCATGCCAGCGAGTTACCGGAGACCATCTAGCAGTAAGTAATACTGCTACATTTCTAGTTTTCCTTCTGAGGACTTGAAAGCTTCATGTGGCCATCAAATAACTCTTAACATGTGCAACAAATTAAGAGTAGAGCGGGATATTTATTTTATTTCAAGGGAGAAGGGTATACTAGGGTCAAATTAAATCTGTAATTGTGTGCTGGAATAGAAATTTTATTGGGATCTTCCTCCCTGTCTTTTGGCAGCAGAAAGCTTGATTCATGCCAGAATTTACGAGCAAATGTAACGGATGGAGAAAATCAAGGCCCACCCCCAAACATTTTTTTGTACTTTCTGTGCTTGGAAAATGTAGACCTGGTGTTGCTTCAACATTGTTTTGAGCATATTTTCTTAAGTCCAATTGTGAGTCTTACTGTTTCTATCTTCTGTAGCATTACATATGGAACTGTAGTGCTAACTCAACTCACTAAGAGTGTATTCTTGCATAAAACACACAAGTAGGGGAGCAGCCTTGTCTCCTCTTGGGTTGCATCCAGAGCAGGTTAGCCATGCACAGTACTGCTGAAATGAGAGACCGAAGTTTTCCGACTGATTTCAACTGGACCTAAACGTGACTCATTTGCTCTGGTACCCTTGACTTTAAGATTATATGACAGTATCAGTTAAATAGGGGCCAGACACAAATTAGATATTAGAGACAACATGCAAATTATGACTTTTTCTAGAAGAAAGTGAACAAGAGGGAACAGAAACCTGAAGACAAGGACTGGGTGTAGTAAATGTCATTCTCCTATTTTTTTTTAAACCCACATACTGTAATTTTCTAGTTTCAATAATTTTGTATTTATTTTCTCTGACATTAGCAACATTTTGTTCATACAACAATTTTACAGGAGCACATTTCAGCAAGCGTGCAAACAAAGGTATTACATAGCTGCAAAATGTAGCTGGCCATATTGCACTGTAACTCGCATCTTGAAATGGAACTGTTTTCATTTACACCTTTTCAAAAATCCCTTCAAATATAAATGCATCTCTTTTGTTTTGCTCTTCCTTGGGAATGAGAATTTATATCTTCATTGGATATACCCAAATGAGTTTTAAAGGAAGCAAACCTATTAGAAAGCTTATTGTATTGGGGATCCACTTCCAACTGGTACAAAAGAAATGATGGGCAGTATTCAGCAGCATAATAATTTCTGTTTGCACAATGGGACTCCCCATGCCCTTCCCACATTTTCTCCAGAGGGCTGGTAGAACACCTAGAACAAAGGGTGGGAGAGGTTGTTCCATTGCATAAGCAGAAACCCTTGTACTGATGGAATGTTCACTTTGTGCTAGGCTATATACAACTCTATGGGGCAAACCTTTTTCCTTTTCAAATATCCAGTCTCTTGTTTTAGAAGCCTCTTTTCTGTGTGATACACCGTTTCTTATTCTTTTTGCTACTTACCTGTAAAGAACAGATGCTTTAAGTATTACAAATATATTAATTTGAAATGGTAGGTTAGGACTTTATTTGCAAGGGATGTCATTTTATGCATTTTTAAAGGTCGGTGCATGAAAAAACTGCAAGTGTTTTTTGCTCACATGGGTAAGCATGGGCTTCTTACTCGTCTTTCTCCCCCACCCCTTCATTTCCCCCTTTAGCTACCACTGCCTGTGATCCAGTGGTGGAAGAGCACTTCCGCAGGAGCCTTGGCAAAAATTACAAGGAGCCAGAGCCAGTGACAAACTCTGTATCCATCACTGGATCAGTCGATGACCACTTTACCAAAGCACTTGGAGAAACGTGGCTTCAGATCAAAGCTGCAAAGGATGGCGTGTCCAGTAGTCCCGAGTCTGCCTCTAGAAGGGGCCAGTCGTCTTCTCCTCCTTCCTCCCACATGGTCAATCATAATCATTCCCCTTCTGTAGTCTCATGAAGAGAGGACCACAGTTTCTTCATCTGAAACATCAGTTTGCATGGTTTGACTGAGCTTGGAGCAGTGCTCAAATTGAAATAGTGTTTGGGAGGGGAGGATATGAGAGATTAGTTTCAAACACATTTTGTGTTTATTTGCTTGGGGTTTTTTTTTTATACGTGTGCCCTTATAAGATGATAGCAGGAACTATTTGACTAAGAAATAAATTTTATGATGTAGCACTCTTTTTTCCCCCCTGCCTCAGTTACCAAAGAAACCTCTGATGCAAATCTGCTGCCCCCTTAAAAACAAACAAACAAACAAACAAACAAAAGTAAAATAAAGTAATAACTTTTTAAAAAGCCATTCTGTACAGTTGGTTGACCCAAATGCTGTGTGCTTTTGGTTAGCTTCTTGAGAGTAGAATTTTGTCTGGGTTTTGCTTCCATTGCTTTTGTTTCCCTTGTGAAGTAACTTTGTATGTATATACTTGAAAAGAACTGTCATGTATGATTTGCACTATTGGAGGAGGTCTAGAGTTGCATAGCAACTTTGTGCACGATGCTTATATTCTGAGGGCAAACTGCTTTGAAAAAAAAAAAGTCTAAAGATGATGTTTCTGTCTCTCTTTAAAGCAAGAAAGCAAACTTTGCTTAGGAAGGGGAAGTCTCATACAGGTTATAGGTCTTTCTCTCTATTAGATTTCAGATGCTTAGTGCTTGCAACTGGACTGCATAATTGACCGATTCATGGGCATTTTAAATGTTTCTTAACACTGCAGTTTGTAAGAATAGAGCTGAGGTCAGAGGGTTCAATAGTGCTTAAAGATGCATGTTTTATGAAAAAATAGCTGGTATCTATTAATGTATAGACAGTAAGAAATATAATACTTATTAGCCTTCGTTGAGAACTAGTTTTATTTTTATTTTTCAGTAACAGTCCTAGATAGACTTACTGCTGGTACAGTTGTACTCTGATATTTGTATTTGATATTCACTTTAGTAGCAGCCAGCAACCATGGACAGCCTCAGGTCAGGCCTCAAATTAAGCAGTTTATAGTATATATACAATGCTGTGGGGTACATGATTCTATAGTTTCTTTCATTACTGAACGATTTAAAATCTGCATCATCATCTGCTTCATACACAGTTAGTTATGAAAATCTAAAGAATATCTATGAAAGCTACCAGTTGGAGAAAACTGCTATCTTGCTAAATATTTTTACCAGGACAAGATTGCCTTTCACAATCTTATTTTTGAGGCTGCTTATAAACCTAGGCCAAGGCACCAGTACATTCCTCCATTTAAAAAGAAAACGAACATACGGTTATAAATGTGTTACTTGCATTTATTTCATTTGCTATATTAATAGCCACTAACTAGGTAATAGAGGCAGGCATAAAGAACAGACTTGTGTTAGTAGTAATGAGCTTCTCAGCTTTTTGTTAAATGCAGCGGCCCACCCACTCCTTAGCCACACCCACACATTCCACCAATCCCCAGTACAGTCACAACGAGGGCTTTTTATATTGGGTTATCTGACAAGACTGGCTGTATTGAGAGTTTATGAATAGGTGAAAGACAGAACTGCATGTGATGTATTCTGGGCTGTGTTACAGTATTGGGTCCATACTGGCTTTTACATTTGTTTAAAATAGTAAAGCTATTCAATATGAAAAAGGCATAGGTGGTCAAGACGCATAAGATAACTTGTTTTGTTTCTCTTGTTCCATATTAAGTGTGACTGCCTATTTTTATTTTATTTTTTTGAAAAAGCAGGAAAAGGACCCTTGCCACCCATTTCACTATCTTCATACTGGGTATTCAGTGCTCTGTCTGCTTTGGCATTTGGTACCCTACTCCCCATAAGGAAATTGGAGAAAAAAGAACACACTTTTTTATATAGGTAACTTTAAGACCATCATTACGCTGTGCGTAAAGAATGTACAGAGAAATTTGTAGGTATTTTTTGAGGAACAATTAATTTGTTAATGATATGTAGCTATTTAATTTTTCCCTTTCCTTTACTGTAATCATTCTCTCTTTTTTTGTCTGTTTGGAGAAAAAAGTTGATCTTTTTTTGTTTGTAGATGTCTGTAATACAGTAAAAGTGCAGGAACACAGTTATTCTATGAGAACACTGCATTAGCAATTAATAGCCACTAGTGTGTTATTGCTACAGGCTACTGAGCGGTCTAACAGGAAAGTACTAATGACTGTAGATGGACTCTGAGATATGTAACTCCTTTGACATTTCGTTTAAGCACAATGTTACAGTATCAAGTTTACCTATCTGTGATAGGTAAATGGATTTGTGGTGGGGCAAAGATTGGCGCCTCATCTTAAATACACAAAACTTGGAAGTAAACTCTGCTGATTTTGCTGGAGCATACTTCCAAGTAACTGTGCTTGGGATTATAGGCTCAGTGAGATGTGTTGTCTCCTGTATAATCATTTGGAAATAAAGACTCTATGGGAAACATAATTACTCTGAGAAAGCCAAAGGGGTTGGGGTGGAAAGAGGCAGAGGGAGAGTAACCTCACTGTTACATGAAGTTTTTTTCACAGAGCCACGTTATCTACAGTTCAGCTTGAACAATGCTCTCCATGTTTGTAAATCTGTAATATATCATTCTTTTGTGGCCTTGTTTCACCTGGAGATTTTAAAAAAAGGTTTGGCAGGCCATCTTTTTTGTACTTAAAAGTAGCCTTAATGAACAATAAAGTGCTCTTAAATCTCACATATTTGTAAGCATGTGGTGTTTTTTTAAATAAAAAACTGATAAAGAGATTTCACACGTCCACCACCACTCTGCTAAAAAGTCATAATCCCTAAGCAAGCAAAGATGGACACAGTGTGCCTCTGCTGGCACAGTACTGGTTTGTGTTGGTTCACTGGTTGTGAACATTTATTGGGCCTTCATTTAAACATTCCACAGGATACTGGACACAATGTGGGAGAACCCTTTCTTAACAATGGTGCAGATAAGCTTTCCCCAGCTGTTTTGGATTACAAGTCCCAACAGCCTCAGCTAGCATGGCCAATGGGCAGGGATGATGTGAATTGTGGTCCCCCATATCTGGATCCCACCAGGCTGGGGAGGCCTGATCTAGCTTCTTAATCGTATCCAGCTGTTGTGCTTGCAACAGAGATTTACAGTTACTATTACAGTACTGTATTGTGTTAGCAATGAGAAAAGCTTCATCAGGTGTTTGTTCAATGTAAGCAACAAAAAAGAGAAAGCATATGATAAAATGATCTTATGCTTTCTCATATTAGCAAAAGAGGCACAATTGCTAGTGATAGCTGCCTGTGACCCCCTCTATTTTTATTTGAACACATTTTGAAACTGCTGTGATAGCTGTGGCTCTGTATATGCGCTTCACAGAACACATTTTCCAGACAGACAATCCCATGTAACAGGACCATTTCAAATACTGAAATGGCTTTCTCTTAACCACTCCATAGCCAATTCTTCCCCTCAACCCTCATCCACAGACTATGCTTCCTTTGCTCTTGCTGCTTCTCCTAAATGGGAAGCTTCAGGGATCCTGGTGACAAAAGGTTTCCTGCTACACTTTTTCCTCTTCACAACAACCTTACCCCAATCCTTAAATCTAAACCACAAAGCCACAGGCCACAAGGGTTCAAGCTATTGAGGAAAACCCGCAAAGGAAGCGAGTCTACCTGTTGGAAACTGGTTTATTTATTTTCAAACTAATGTTCTTATTGAAATACCTTGTAGGAACCTTGTAGGAACCTTGTAGGAACTTTCCTACAGAAGGCAATTAGAATACAATTTTCTTTTCAGATTCTAATTATTTAGAAAGATACGCAATGAGCTGAGGCTTATTGGAGTGAAGAACCATACATGCATGCACATGTATTTTACCAGTATATAAACTGGCATAGAAGTACTGGGGAAATGGTCTAACAAAATACCACATAGGACCTTTCAGGGAATAGGCTTAAGCCTATCTTGCTAGTCCACCTCTCCCTGCTGCATTTCTTCAGAGGCCTAGTTTCCCAGGTAGGTTAAGCATGTAGCTGGATTCCACTGCTTCCATTAAAGGTACAAACTTACTAGATAGAATGATCTGCCATAGGGTAGAATAAACAACATGTTAGGAGAAAGATCAGGTGTAAGGGAGAGTGCCACGTTTTCTATGCACAGGAAACCGTTTGTCTGTCTCATTCCCTCACCTCCAATCCAGGTGCACAACTTCATCTACCATTTGTGAGAACTAGGGACTGAGCGAGAGGGTTTTGCAAGAGAAAATGGCAAAACTGCATTCTTCTGTCTATCTTTTCCTACCCCCTTCCACCTTTTTGGTGCAAATATAAGGAACAAAAGGGGAACATGAAGGATCCATTTCCTCAAACACTCCTTTTCTACTCAGAATGCCATATATCTGGCAAAGAATTATTTTTGCTTTTATCCATCTGGCAAAACATGCCCCTTTCTTCCCCTGACTCAAATTAGCTGACTTGATTGGTTGCCAGTCAGGGCCTTGATGCCTTGATCTTCCGTAATTCTGTCCTGAACATTTGGTTAACTGTCTGCTTTGAATGCATACTAGAAAAAAGATGAAGCATATGGGATAACAGCACCTCTACACCGCAGACTCAAAAGCATAAACAACAGTATTGCAGATGACCCAAAGAACATGAAGATGAGAGTACAAATCAGTACAGAATCATTTTGTTTTGAGACTCCTTAGACCTGTTGCAAGCTATCAAGGATCCATTTCTCGCAGAACATGATCTTCCAACTTTTCACTAACACAATCAGGAGGCCACTTAATAACATAACACTCTTCTAGAATTTCATAATTCGCTGACTTGTATCACTTTGATTGAGTATTCATATCCAGCTAACAGATTTCTCTGTTAGCTGCACAGGCGTGGGTGGAATTCTAAACAGAGATTCTGGATGCTCACATAGAACTGAGGTGGAAAAATAGCATTTCTCCTACAATAGGCTACTTTTAATTTATGACAAAGCTGCTACTCAGTTCAAGAAAGAGCACACTGCATCCGATTAATACAAGATCATTTCAGCCCTTCTCGTGATGGATGACGGGCTACACTCACTGTACATTGTTGGTCTGTTACTAAAACTGTCACATTGATTTTGATATAAAGCACCCTTCATAACGGACATTTGTCATCTCATTTTCATACTTCCTACATTTCTTATTTTAAAGAGCCCTTGCATCTGCACGCCCTGTTCTTTTTACATTCCCTTACTCTGGTTCTACAGACATGTGATGCAGAACGTAGCTACTGACCTTTCCTCTCATGTGATCGTAATTTTGATACAAAAGCAACTATCTAGCATACCCAGTATACAAGGAAGACCGCGGAGGACTCGAAGCAGGCTGTTATTAAGAGGTAAGGTTGCCATGGGAACAACATACTTGAACAGAGCTCTACTCCAGACATAGGGAACCTTTGGCCCTCAAGATATTGAACTACAACTCCCATCAGCCCTGCCCTGCATGGCCCATGGTCAAGCCTGATGGCAGTTGCATTTTTATTTACCGTATTTTCCGCTCTATAAGACGCACCAGACCACAAGACGCACCTAGTTTTTGGAGGAGGAAAACAAGAAAAAAATATTCTGAATCTCAGAAGCCAGAACAACAAGAGGGATCGCTGCGCAGTGAAAGCAGCAATCCCTCTTGCTGTTCTGGCATCTGGGATAGCTGCGCAGCCTGCATTCGCTCCATAAGACGCACACACATTTCCCATTACTTATTAGGACGGAAAAAGTGAGTCTTATAGAGCAAAAAATACGGTATTTTATACAATATACCACTTGTCTGAGGTGGGTTTTTTTTTACCAAGTTGTATTCCAGTAACATCAGGAGGACCAGCAGATCCCTACTCCTCCTCTCTATTCAGGCTCACAGTGGTAGTGGCCAAACACTCACCAGACACATGTAAATATGCATTCTTGATACTCTATGTTTGCAGTGGTGACTGCTGTTATAATGGAATACAAGAATGCTAAAAATGTGTCCTCGTTTCAATGATCCTTCCAAAGCAAACAAAAAACCCAAAACTTAGCAACCCAAAACAATTAAGACTGAAACCTCGTAATCTGGTGAACCAGGTTCGCGTCTCCACTCCTCCACATGCAGCTGCTGGGTGACCTTGGGTCAGTCACACTTCTCTGAAATCTCTCAGCCCCACTCACCTCACAGAGTGCTTGTTGTGGGGGAGGAAGGGAAAGGAGAATGGTAGCTTCTTTGAGACTCCTTAGGGTAGTGATAAAACGGGATATCAAATCCAAACTCCTCCTCCTCCTCCTTCCTCCTCCTCCTCCTCCTCCTTCTCTCTCTCTCTCTCTCTCTCTCTCTCTCTCTCTCGTGTCTCTCTCTCTCTCTCTCTCTCTCTCTCTCTCTCTCATACACACACACACCCCTGAAGTTTTGCTTCAGGACTCTGGACCTTTATTCTTAAAAAGAAGGTAAGCAACAGCTGTGTCTGAATGATCACAATAGTAATGGAGCACACTCAAGCCAAAGTAGTACAAAAAGAAAAGAAAAGAAAAAGAAGCAAGATAAAAGTAACATAAACAGAATACACCACCCAGTGCTGACTGGTGTGAACGAAGCAACCAGGCAATGGATGATATAACTGGGTTCCTGAGCCCCACAGGGGAGCCGCAGAAAGAATGTGGTTGTTCAAGGGAGCTGTGGACCCCAAAACGTTGAAAAAACCTCTGCTCTAACAAATCACCACGACTACCAACAAACAGAACCTGGGATGATGGTGAATTGGCCAAAGTGCAAATAAGCACGCTCAGGCTGTTGGGGCAGAGAGCGGCCTTTGTCTGCATCCAACTGATGTTCCCTAAGTGCCCAACTTTACTTTCTTATTAAAAACTGGTTGACATTCACTCCTACAGGGGAGAAGAAAAGGGTCACTCTTACTTGAGGTGGGAGGAAAGTACATCTCTTGTTGCATCCTCACCATTGTCCTGCCTGTCCTAAGTGGCAGGTATTTTTATTCATTGTGCTTGAACAGAAGCATATCACTTGCTTTGAAGTCCAGGCACAGTTACTGACATTTTTAATCTAGCCATTTGATGCTATTTTTCATGGTAGTCTTAATCATAAGAGAGCCAACTGCTGTCATTCCGTGAGGCAGCTAAATTAAGCCACAGCTATCAATTCTTGGCACCGGTGCTGGAACTTCAGCGGCAACAAAGACAATCTGCCCTTGTACACAGTATTTTATCGCATGATGCTGTTTGTTCCACTCCTCTCTCTCGCTCCCACCCACCCCCAGCCCCATTGCCAGCAAGCCAGTGGTTAAAGTCTCTTGAGCACAATCACAATTGGAATTTATTGCTGCAAATGTATTCCCAGTCAGCAAAGAACAGTAAAGTCTGAAGCTGTTAATGGCCTTTCTCTCCAAAACGAAGTCACAGACATGATCTTCCCCTGAATTTTTAAGCCAAACTATTTCACCCACGGTGCTATCCTCTTATGCTAAATGTTTGCAATTATCAAAGGGAATGGAGCCTACTTAAACCTTGTCACACAGGACCTTGGTCTCTTGGTCCCACCATTTCTATAAGACAGGCTGTCAGGTATCTTCCTCCTGTTCTCTTCAAAAAGTGTATTTGAGATGCGCACATGAAGAACTTGACCACATTGGTCAGAGGTCACTCCTGCAAAAGAGAGGGGAAGGGCTAGATTTTGGAGTCATCGGGCTGAGTTTTGTTTCAGTATCTCTGTTGGACCTTCTTGCCCACTTCCTAATATAATCCTAATACAGTCTCATCATTGGATTAGTGGAGCTACAGTGTGTTTGCCAGTCTCAGGATTTGGGACTCCCTATGTGTCTAAATAGCTATGGGTTCCATGTTATTGGAAGCCCAAAACCAAAGTCAGTAAAGCCAGGAATAGGCTCTATAGTCAGGGAACCCAGTTATATCATCCATTGCCTGGGTTGCCTATACACGGCATAAATTGCAAGGCTGAAGCCGCAAGGGGTGTTAAGTCTGGGATACCAGGATTTAACAATTAATCATGCCTGCCCATTCCCCACCCCCCTTGTTTCTGAGGCTATGGGTCACAAAAAGTGTGGTGGTGGCAGTAACCACCAGATAGTAAGACTCACTGGCCACACTGCAGGGCTGTCATGTTGCAGTTGGACAAGGAAAGCGGTGTGAGTGTCTTCCTCTTCGCCACAAACACGAGGCCTCTTAAAACATTTGTAATTTTCTGCACTGTGTCTACAACATACTGTTGTGCAACTGTGAAGAACAGGCATTCTTGCCTCTATATGCCACTCGTAAGTCAAGCACTGGTAAGAAACCCAGACCTGCACACAGTTTACCTGATGGCTCAAAAATGTAAGGGGAAATAGTCTAGTTTTATTTTAAATCCGCATTGCTGGGTTGGCACTGACCCAATGACAGGGGTATCTGGATGCTGCTGCCTCCTTTTGTGGAAAGGCCTTCCTACTGAGGTGCGCTTCCTTCTCATTAACATTCAGGAGGAATCAAAACATTTGTGCAGATGGTTAAGGTACTGTTCCCACAGTCTTTAGAATATTAGCATTGAGGGTATGTTACCATTTCAAAATAGTTTTAAAATTTTAAAATGTTTTAAGAGAGTGTGTGTGTGTGTGTGTGTGTGTATACAGTTTAACTATGCACTGTGTGAAGGGCTTCCTGTCCTTGTGTCCTCATTCTTACATAACGGCACCACATCACTTTTTAGCTCCTCATTCACCAGGGCTTGAAGTTATTACCTGATGGCCTTGTTTAATAGTATCTACTATCTGATAGCACAAGGAGTTGCTGCTCTTCTCACACCCCACTGCAGCCTTTGATCATCAGATGTGGCTTTGAGCAAGCGAAGCAGGCCCAAGCACAGCTTCCCTATGGCAAGAATTCAGGTGCTTCATCGGACTGGTCAGCAACAGAAATTCTGAGGGTGAGCTGCTCTAGTCTGTCGCAACTATTCTTTTCTGCTTCTCTGCATATCCAAAATTCCCCAACCCCTTCTTAGCCATTATCTCAAATACCTTGCAATTTGAGTTGCTTTCCTCACCAAGTCCTTTCCCAACTTTGGCAAGGGAAGGGCATTTGAAAAATACTTACCTGCCAATAAATGGGCCTCTGCCTCTCCTTATATCTCAGTATCACACACGCAAATGCACGCGCGCGCACACACACACACACTGCTAGTCACATATTTATTTCACAAATTACTAAAATGATTGCATTAGAAATATAACTTGGGCACCAAAGTGCAAGTTGGCAAACAATGAGCCCAAGGTTAATTTGCACAGAGAGTGAGCTGGCTTTAAAACTACGTTTGCCATATATTAAGCATGTTTCCACTAGCAGTTCTTAATTTGCTGCTCCACACCCATAGCTAGACCATACTGGTTTGATTTCAAAACTAGAGTCATTCTAGCAGTGAAATGCCCTCCCTGTCCTCAGGTTATGCCAACTAGAATCTTGTGGCCCTGTCTGCTGGTGCCAGGAAAGTACATGTTCTGTGCCTGGGTACGCTTCTCCAATGAAGGATTCTTAGCGCCTTTACAAAATAATTATCCTTGAGAATAATCTTAGTGGCAAGTTACAGGAGTTGACCTGCTTTCAAAGTAGTTTACATTTGTACAGTAGGCATGAGTCGTCTTTCGAAAAGGACAAAAACAGCTTCGAAAACAGTTTTGCAGTATTTACAGCTATGGTTGACGTTTTATGGGGAAGCATGCAATCAAAACATGACTCTCATCTAATGGTGAAAGCTGAAAGATAAATGACCATTAACTTTCTATAGATCTTAAAGTACAAGATACATGAACCGAATATGGACAGAGGTGTGGATCACTCCTGACTTCAATTCGCATTTGAAGGATCTAGTGGCATTGCAACACCATGGTCAGAATGGTACAACGGCACAAAGGTTAGTTGTGGACCTAGGCCCACACAATGATACATTAAGATGTAGGACAACAATTCTGAGATTAAATCAGGCTTCAACTTTATTGACTATAGAAGGTTTTGGCATGTGCTGAGAAATCAACCAACCCAATTGCTGACTGGTGGTTGGTAGGGGTTGAGGTTAAGGGTCACCCTACGATGTACATCATATCTACACAACCCTTATGATCACGGACCCGTCAGGCCTGAGCTGGCCATCTGGACATGCAGTACCCCCTCAGGCTCCTTTACAGGGATGCCCCATAACAATGGAGCAAGAAACTGCACTGGCCAAGATTCGGCCATGTGGTGCCACAGTCCAATGCTAACTCTTAAATATTATTTACTGGAATGCCTTTGTTTGTTTGCTCTGCCTGGACCTCCTTCGAAGGAATTCAGAGTGGCTTACATACAATTCAAAGCTAGGCAGCTCTTAAGCCTGAGCCATTTACTGCTGCATATACTTTGAGATTGGGGTGGCTAACATGCAGCCCTCCAGATAGCAATAACAGATAGGTCCCATCAGCCTCTTTCAGCACGGCCAGTGACCAAGTATGAGGGGAGCTGTAAGTTCAGCAACAGAGGGGGGTAGGTGTTTCTGGACTACTGTGTTATACCATTCTTGTGCCCTGGTACAAACTGAGTCAAATTTGATGACAAGAGATTTGAGCTGCTCCACTCTCCTTTCAAGTTAGGTTTTAGTTTGTCCCTGAAATTATATTTATGGATGCCCTCCTTCCCATTGCTTCAACTAATGAGAGCTAGAGGCCACCATGCCATATCTATTTTGGAGAAGTTGTATACTGTAAGTTATGCAGAAAGAGTCCTCAGCATCTGCTACCTTCAGTAACAATGGTAAAAAAAAGGATATTGGAAAGGAGGGGGGGGTGTGCATGTGTGCATGCGTGCATGTACTTGAATGTAGTGAGATCCTAAAAGCAAATTGGATATCTGCCTTCTACCCTACCACACATTTTATGGCCAAACTGTTTATTTTGGAAGAGGGTAGGAGAGAGAAATCCTGCATCTTTAGCCTAGTTAAAAGTGCTCAATATATAATCTAGCAGAGTCCCTATTTTGAAACAAAGAAAGTAAACACCGAGAGAGAGCTATAACAGTTGTAAATGGATTGTGTATTGAATGGCTGCCAGAAAATCCCAACTTGTTTGTTTTTAGAGGCCCCTTGTTACATAAGAAACCACTTGGTAAAAGTTACGGCAACCTTGATTCAACCAATGAAGAAGAACTACGCATACGTGCCAAGCAATCTGCATCCACACAGCAGCCAAATTGGAGAGGACAACAACCGCCCCTCTCAGTAAAAGTGTTCTGTAAATACAGGAACAGAAGTAACCTTGATTTGTACAATGTATTAAGTGAGAGTTCACTAAGATGTGCTGAATGAGCCTATTTATTGTGTGCATGGGGGGTGGGCGCTGTATTTATTTGGGAACCCATATCTATAGAAAATGGTTCCACTTTAGCTTCTACCCCAAACATACCTAAAGGCCAATTCACACACTGAGGGAGTAGTCATAGTCAGTGTATATAATATACAGTGGTACCTCAGGTTAAGTACTTAATTCGTTCCGGAGATCCGTTCTTAACCTGAAACTGTTCTTAACCTGAAGCACCTCTTCAGAGTCTGTAACCTGAAGCGTATGTAACCCGAGGTACCACTGTACATTCATGTTAGCAGGGATGCAAAGCAGCAGCTAAATGCACATGCTAGGAAGTCCCACATCGAGACTCACCTGAGCCACAAACTTTGCTACCTGGCCTCAGGCCACTGTCTGCAAGATAAGGATAACACTACAGTGGTACCTTGGGTTACATACGCTTCAGGTTACATACGCTTCAGGTTACAGACTCCGCTAACCCAGAAATAGTACCTCGGGTTAAGAACTGCTTCAGGATGAGAACAGAAATCGCGCGGCGGCGGAGCGACGGCAGCAGCAGCAGCAGCAGGAGGCCCCATTAGCTAAAGTGGTCTTCAGGTTAAGAACAGTTTCAGGTTAAGAACGGACCTCCGGAACGAATTAAGTACTTAACCTGAGGTACCACTGTACTAGTCTACCTTAAAAAGTAAAGGACACCTGACCGTTAGGTCCAGTCGTGGACGACTTTGGGGTTGCGGGGCTCATCTCGCTTTACTGGCTGAGGGAGCCGGCGTTTGTCCGCAGACAGTTTCCAGCTTACAGGCCTACTTTAAGAATGACTGAGGTAATGGTTAGGAACAACACTCAAAAGTGCCGATGCCAAGGATGCTAAAACTCCAGTCATTTCACACAATTATTTTGTTGTTGCACGACACACTGTTTATCAACTTGGCTGACCTAGACAAAGGACTTAAAGTATTAGGCAATATTCTGAAGATCAGCCTTTGCCCTCTGTGACACTTGTGCAACTGCAGTATTATTACAGTCTGAGTAATATCACTGTGTAGTAGTTTAGCCTTTGTTCTACAGGTACCCTATGAAGATATTGCCTTTGGGCTTGCCCAACAGTCTGTGCGCACATGTGTAGCAGTAAGGTCTACCTAAGATAAATATTGAGGATGTCAGAAATGACTCACATTACAGCCTACATCCTTTCCTGTATGCACAGCACTCATGGTGTACGAAAAATAACCACCTTGTCTTAGTAAAGACATATAACTCTGGAAAGGCAAAAAAACCAAACCAAACAAAAATAGAGAGCTATGAGATAACACTCTTAGCAACTGAATTCAATCCACTCCTGTATAGGAGTGCTTGAAACAACAACAAAAGTTGTCTGAACTTCCCCCCAAAAGTTTGGGTTGGGACAGCATCAACCTAGAGAAGCATTATGTTTCTTGGGTCCGGCAAATGTAGTTTTAAGGTTCTCTGCCTTGCTCCCACATCAACAGTAGTATCAGCAATCACACCAATGCCAGCTTCTTCTCACTTGCTTCCCTGAGATGCAGGGGGCAGTTTAATGCAAAACTGGTTGCTTATATCTCACCCGCCACTCTTGCAGAAAGAACAATGCCCCTTTCCCCACCTGAATTCATGCCTGATTACCGAACTGAAGCAGCCCTGGTCACCTTGATGGATGGATGACCTTTACTGAGAGTGGGATGGGGGAGAGCAACTCTGCTAATTCTCTCAACAGCATTCAGTACCATTGACCATTATATCCTTCTGGAGTGGCTCAGTGGGCTAGGAGTCTAAGGCATGGTGAGACAGTCATTCTGCTTCTACCTACAGGGCTGTCTCCAGAAAGCAGAGTTGGATGGCTGCTCCTTAACACCACTGAAGTTCTGCTGTAGGATTGCCCATAATTCTTCTTGTCATTGTTATATATTTTATGAACCTTACATAAATGACTGCCAACTATTAAGACCTTTGGGGGGGAGGCCTTCTTGAGTATACAGCAGTTGGCCAGTTTTTGGTATGCAGCAACACAAGACAGGGCCTTCACAACTGTTCCCCCCACCATTATGGAGCTCCCTCCCTTCCTGAATTTTTTATGTCAGCCAAGAATGCATTTGTGTGCCCAGGTCTTTCTTATCTTGCTGGTTTTAGCTGATTTTGTATTTCTGGATGTGTATGAAAATGTTATTGTGTATTGTGAACTTGAAATTTTATTGTGACCTGCTCAGGCAGGAAAGAACAGGTTAAGTAATACTTTTTAGAAGTAAAATGATAATTAAATGAAGACACAATTAACTTGGCAACATTAGTGCAGACTGATGCAGAGAGTATGAAGGCCTTTGGTCTAGGGCAAATAACTTAATGTGGGAGTGGTGTTGATTAAAAAAGACTCCTCCTTTTGTCTGTCCTGAATCTCCTACCTTTCAGCTTAATTGTATGACTTCTGGTTCCATTGTTATGACAAAATAATAATAATAATAATCAAGACTTTTACTTTTGGACAACTATGCCAACAAAACACACACCCATTCATTCCCCAGAGCTCAAATTTCAACTTCCTCCATTATCAAACGACAGCAGTAGATGGTGGTGCCAGAAGTCTATCTATGCAAACAAGGCAGTGAGTAAAAGTACTTGGAAGTTCTTTTAATGTACATTTCATTCATTAGAATAAAATCTTTCATTATGTTTTCCTCAATTAAGTGCTTAAAACATTTTACAAAGGGGAGAAAAAACACCTAGAAGCAAGCGTACAAGCAAGCCAGCAAGAGCGCCATTCTGGTTTGTAAGGGGAGAGGAAACCACAAGAAAGTTAAACAACAGAAGGTTTTCTAAGTCACAGTGGAGTACTTCTGCACAGCACAGACATCTGGGAAGCATATGTACAGGAAGCAAGCTCAGTCTTATACAACTCTAAGTTACTGGAATTACTAAGCAAGGAAACATCGTATTACCCTGTGCTTAAAATGTCATTTATAGCTAAAACTCTCAGAGGGGAAAAAGAGTTGACAAATTCAATCTTGATAATCCAAGCGTCAAGACAGACATTCATTGGAGAGTATTCCTGGGACCCCGAGCTGTTTTGGACTCTCAGCTAATCAAGACTGTAGAATTTCAAAACAGAGTTTCCTGTTTCACTATCTACAAATGACGTCTGTGCTGGTGACTCAGTGCAAGCTGCAGAGTACTAAATTTTCCCAGTGTAGAGTTCTAGTCTGTCATCAGAGATGTTGAATTTCCTCAGCAAGTAGTGCCTGAAGGCCATTATGCAATTTAATTATTTTAAATTAAAAGATTGCACTTGCATACACATGAGAACTGTACTTCCTATTTCTGGTATTGCTAACGTACAGCTTCTAAGTGTTGATATTTTTTAAAAATGCACACCCCTTCCCAAGAGCTAGATTAACTTACTAGATAGAAAACGTAAGACGAAATAAACAGGGGTTTCGTAATTAGTAGAAATAAGAAATCAAGTAGAGACAAGATTCAGTGAGCAATATACAGATTAAAAGTATGCTGTTAACATGATATGCCATAATCTGGCTACTTTGAGCCTCTCCAGATTTGTGACTGCAACCAGATACGATTTGAGAAAGTAGTCCAATGGCAAAGGGCACAACATGCTAGCATGAAGATTCTGCATAGCTGTTTCATTGTTTATGTGCTGACAAAGAAGATAAAATAATACTTGTATTAAAAACAGTAAATAGCATAGATTTCCCTATTATTTTTTAAATTCATTATACTTTAGAGGCTCATAGCATAGTTTTGGTGTTGGTGGGCAATCACCTCACTATGGAGGCAGCAGAGATGAACTATTAGTATTGGAAGGAAGAAAATAAATCATGAGTTATCAACTACCATTTTTTAAAAAGGCACTAAAAGTTGAGAATATATAGAGTGTTGCCATACACAGAAACAACCAGAGGAAATGTCTTTTTGAGAGACTAAACATGTGGACCCTCTCATTCTATTTATTCTCAATGTGACTAATTTCTTATTGTCTACCTCAGAGACAAGGATACAGTGGCCATAAATCCCTGAAGTGTTTCAAAAGGCATAATTTGTTCAGAATGTTTACTTAAAAGAAAAAGTCAAACTGGGAGAAAAATAAACAAAGAAGTTTTCTTCAGAGGTATTTTAAATATAAGCTATATTTAGAAGCTGAAAAAAATAGAGAGATTTTAATTGTAACTCTCTTATATATATATTTCACACACAATAGAAAGAGAAATTACACTCATGGTACAAGTGCCTTGAATTGCAATACTGTCCCATCCCAATAAAAGTTGTGCACCGTAAGTGTTTCTATTTACAACAGCCACAGTTAGGTAAGCAATCATTAATTTGTCATATGACTGACAAAAAAACCAGACCAACACACCCTGAAGTGGGTCATCTTTCTCTTCATTCACTGAGCTTTCAGAGTGTTTCATCATCGCTCATGTCCCAGATCTGAAATGGAAAAGGAAGAAAAATGCTATTCAGTATCTTCAGTGCTCTTTCATATCATTTATACAATTGGTAATTTCAGGTATGGTATAACATAGACAGCCTCTTTCTTACATTAAATTCTGAGGCAGCAAACGCCAGAACTTTTACGTTATTATTATTACTACTACTACTATTAACTTTTTTACCCAACCATCACCAGGGAGTTACAACAATTTACAATTAAAACGTTAAACAGGAATTAAAATACAGTACAGTCACAGGAATAAGGTGGGCCCTGAAAACACACATCTCAGGTGTCAAAGGCCAGGGTAAAGAGGTGTCTCTTCAGCATTTGTTGGAGGTTATATAGGGAAGAAGCCAGAAGTATCTCTTAGGTGGGAGAATTCCACAATTTTAGGACTGCGACAGAGAACGTTTGCCCTTAAACCTCTGAGGGAAGCAAAACTACCAAGAGGCACTATTTCAAAAAAAGACTGGGGAAGCTACTTGCAGGCTATCCAATATACCATGCTTGGGCATGCTATGAGAATGATACATAAACCAAGCTGAAACACAAAACAATATTTTTCTAAATTCAAGGTAAACTAGTCTGAAGATTTATTAGAAAAGAGGCAGGTGGAGAATCATCCTGTCCAACACGTAAGATAAATATGCCAATTATCACAAACAATAAGAAAGAAGTTAGCATAATCCACTTTTAAAAACTTGACAGAATCTGAAACATGTATTCTTCTCTTCATATGGGAACTTATTAGATCTGTAATGTTATTTCAAACAAGTAGCTTGGTAATTAAAGGTGTTATATTGAAAATCCTTCAAATTAGTTTTTTTTATCTACAGCACATACAAATCCAAAAAAGGCAGAGCTTCCCAAACTGTTCATACTGTATACTGTATATAACTGACAAAATGCAAGTAGATATTTCACGCTCACTTTGCCTGCACCTTTATTTGCCAGTTATGCCTGCTGCTGTGGAACTTATGGGGGTGGGAGGCAGTGAGGCTCATAATCCATAAGGAATCCTCCCTCCAGTCTTGTTGAAAGTACGAGTTGCTAACTTTCCTTTCTAGAATGGAACTGATCCGGATAACAATGTGCTCTCTTACAATATACTTGATTCTACTTCATCTCATGGCAACACATACCCAGCTGGAAATACTGTGTGGAAGCCAAAAAGGAATGGAAAAGAAAGATTGTATTTTAGTTCCATGCTTTGATCATTTGCAGGCGGGGATTTTGTTAGCTGTACACCCCAAGCTATGCTTTATACAGCACACACACACACACACACACACACACACACACACACACACACACACATATATATATATATATATATATATATATATTACGGTTAAGTAAGGAAGTACAAAGAAATCAACATAACGCATAAAAACCATTCTTCAAGAGCAAAAGATGTGCTCAAAAGGGAGCTTGTGCTTACTAAACCACAGGGCTACTTTACTATTGAACTACATGCATGTATCTATTGTAGAGGGAATACTCAGGATTACGTGTGCTTCAGATTTGGTGCCAAAACTGGGCTCTCTTGGAATTTGAATGAAATTCCCTGGATGGGAATGTTATTCAGTTTTGAAGAATTGGTTTTAAAAAGCTGCATTTTGAGAGGTTGAACCTAGACAAACCTCTCGATTTAATAGACTGTTGCCTTTTCAGTTACAAGATTCTGCAGCAGCCTACCTCAATCTAGTGCCTTCAAAATGTTTTGAACTAGAACTCCCATAAGCTCCAGCCAGAATGACCATTTGGAAGGCACTAGATTGGGGAAGGCTTGCCCTACAGTAACCAAAGAACTTAAACTAGGTATGAAGAGACTTTGCAAATACTCAAGGCTGACCTTGCAATCTGCCAACTCTGCCGTTCTCTAATGTGGAGATAGCCAACATGGTGCTCCCCAGATTTTGGTGGATTAAAGGTAAAGGTAAAGGGACCCTGGCCATTAGGTCCAGTCGTGACAGACTCTGGGGTTGCGGCGCTCATCTCGCTTTATTGGCCGAGGAAGCCAGCGTACAGCTTCCGGGTCATGTGGCCAGCATGACTAAGCTGCTTCTGGTGAACCAGAGCAGCGCACGGAAATGCTGTTTACCTTCCCGCCGGAGTGGTACCTATTTATTTACTTGCACTTTGACGTGCTTTCAAACTGCTAGGTTGGAAGGAGCAGGGGCCCAGCAACGGGAACTCACTCCGTCACGGGGATTCGAACCGCTGACCTTCTGATCAGCAAGTCCTAGGCTCTGTGGTTTAACCCACAGTGCCACCCGCGTCCCTTTTGCTGGATTACAGCTGCCATATTGGGGTTCAGTTGGTAGTTTGCAAGAGGCAGTTAAACTGATGCTGTTGCTCAAGACTATGTAACTTGCGAGGTTTCAGTTACAACAATTTGCTGTCACATTTGGCTTTTATATGATCCAGTAGAATACGAAAAGGTCAAAATATAGCAGATCATTTTATGGGACATTTCATTCAAATTTATTGGTCAATAGTTCTAGGCCAATTGGGTTCATCATATTAGTGAGAATGTGGCAACTGTTTGGAGATAATAAAAAGGCAGGCTAAGCCCTTTTAGTAAAATGGTTAGTCTTTGATATATCTCTTCACCATCTCCCAAACAACTTGAGCAGCAGCAAGATTCCAGAGAGGGGATAGGAACTGAGAAATCACTGTTGCTATAGGCAACAGATGACGCAGCAAACACCTTAAAGCTGAAATAACAGAAGGCAGAAGCTAAGAAGGATTCCAAGTGGGGAAGAAGAGTCCAGCAGCTGTCATTTTGAAGACCAGAAGTCAGTGGTTGGCAGCTGACCTCTGGTAAAGACTTAAGTAAAGCTTGTAAGGTAACTGTAGCGAAGAAAACCTGATCAGAGAAAGAACTGAGGCAAAGCTAGAAATAATTTCAGGAGAGATCATGAACAGGGGAATCATAAGCTCAATGTCAAATTAAGGCTAGTCTGTAAGAAAAGTACACACCTGAGCAGAATACATGAATGTTCCAGTTATGTATTGGCTTTTAAATATTAACTTGGGAGTTTAAATTTCAGGTTCATATTAAGCCCATGCAGGACTCTGTATCTCCTACCCCCGTATGTGTGAAATTATCTTGTACAACAGGAAGGAGATAAAAACAGGGCTTTACCCTTTCTTTTCCTATTCATTCACAGCTAAAAACAATTCTAGGTGAAGCAAATGTTTTTATGTGGAACAATGAAGGCTTTTCACCTGCTTCCTGCAACAAAGCTGCCTGAAAACAATTACTAACTAAAGCAGAAGTGGAAAAACATATATCAAGAGTAAGAAAACTTTAGCAATTCAGTACAAAGAATTAAATGTAAGGTTGAGGGCATGTGTATATTACAAAATTATTTATTAATATAGAATAAATCTATAATAAGCATTTTCTTCTCTTCATGCATTACATGTTCCTAAAACTTTGTGTATAGGAACTTCTGAAGTAAGATGATAAGGAGTGCCTTGCAGGGTCTGGTGAAGGTCCACAGAATTCTGCATCTCCAACCACAGCCAGCTCAAGGCCGCTCACTGTCCAGGCTGTATGGGTAAAAACGACTACACTGAATATTTAAATAAGGAATGAAATGATAAAGAGAAAGAAAATGATAAAGAGGTGAACTAATTGCCTAGAGTAGCATTCATATTAAAGGCAACGTCAGAACAGACTTCATGAAAAGTCTGCAGGTTTTTAACAGCACAGCAGCTAACAATATGATTGTGCCTTCCCTCAACTTGGTAAGCTTCTGTACATCTTCCACTGCATCAGTTTACTCCCAAGTTTACAAATTTCCTCACTCCAAATTCAACATTTGTTCCCTTTATTTCGTATCTTCCTTCTTTCCTCTTATTTTTAAAGATTCTTTCATTTGGAATTTTTGCAGCTAAATATGCAGACCTTGTTTCTCCACATTCAAACTACCCAGTGGGGAGCTGGCGGAGCAGTTTGACTTCACCTTCCCGACCGAGCCATACTCCACTGCCTCTCGAGGCAAAAGGATGCCAACAATACTTTGGTGAATATGGAATGTTAAGCCAAACCATGGGAAAGTGTGAATGCATAAGTATGTGAATACTCACAGTCAGAGGCTCTAACTACTGAAAAAGATTGTGGGGCCCCAACATGACATCCTGACACCATGTGCACAACATCACAAGGAGCCAGGGGGAGGAATCGAATGTGGTGGCCCCCATCGTCCCCTCTCCCACTGCCATGCAAGGAAAGGATGAGGAAGTTGCCCCAGCCAGTGGTGGTGAGATGTCAGTCACTGAAGCAGGACCACGCCCTCTTCTGCCCTGGGAACAATGGGGGGCAGCCACCTCAAAAAACATTGGGGGTGCCAAAGTGCCCTAGGAGTTGGCACCTATGCTCACAGTAAAAGCAGCAGGTGCTTCTCTGCTCACCAGTCCTCCTGCTGCTGCTATGCTACTCTGAGTGAAGTCGTGGTGCGGCTTAGTGTTAATCCCATTTTACTGTGATTGCTTGCACATTCATATTTAGCCTTGGTTTGGCTTAGTGTTATGTGCAAACCAGGCCATCATCTGCTGGGTTTTAATTATTACCTGGATGACAATTACATATATCCAATTGTATCTTTTATTCTCCCACCACTTTCTCTCTTGATTACAATCTTTTTAATTTAACAACTACAACACAAAATCAACTTTTCTTTTCTTGAAGTGCATCTGTCACTTACAGCATGTTGCTATGTGCACTTTGCACATAAAACCATAGAGCGGAAGGGACCATGAGGATCATCTAGTTCAACCACTTGCAATACAGGAATCTTTCACTCAATGTCGAGCTCAAACCCACAACCCTGAAATAAAGAGTCTCATGCTCTACCGACTGAGCTATCCCTCAGGAGTATAAATGATTTGTCTCATTTATACATATACAGTGGTACCTCAGGTTACATATGCTTCAGGTTACATACGCTTCAGGTTACACACTCTGCTAACCCATAAATAGTGCTTCAGGTTAAGAACTTTGCTTCAGGATGAGAACAGAAATCGTGCAGCGGCGGCACGGCGGCAGCAGGAGGCCCCATTAGCTAAAGTGGTGCTTCAGGTTAAGAACAGCTCCAGGTTAAGAACGGACCTCCAGAACGAATTAAGTTCTTAACCCGAGGTACCACTGTATACTCAGTCATGACACTCTTATTTATGTAATAAAGGCTGCCTTTACGGCTCTCCACTGTTCACTTAACAGTATCAATGCTAATTCTATGTTCAAGACACATTTGCTAGCAAGATTATTCAACTGATGCTTATTCAAGCAGCAAACATTCCTGCTAGATAGAAGTCCACTCCTGAACATTGTAATCTTTTTTTTTAAAAAAGAAAAGAATGAATGACATATTAAAGGTTTCATACCTTCCTTTTGCATATGAAATGCTACATGTCTGTTGATGATGCACTAAACTTAGGGTAGCCAATATTGTGCTCTCCATAAGCAATATCTGCATAATTCTAATCTATCCAACATTTTTAAATTGAATTAAACCTGAAATGTTTTCCTTTAGAGAGAAGTGAACAAAGCTTAAAGATTTCCTTGGGTGTCAAGTAATATTTAGATGTATTTATGAGAAAACTGTAAATGTTGCAAAATATTTTCCCACAAAAGAAAACTCATCCTAAAACAAGGGAGGTGTCCAGTGCTGGTTATTGTGATTTCAAGACGAACTCATGCACAGTACAATTCTAAAGACCTGAGAGGAGGAGATAAAGGCGTTGGTATCTAAAGAATTTGATGTTTCCTCTCTTCAACTCACCAAAGCAGAAATGACTTCTTCAGCAACATGTGCTATAACATATGCTACAGAGCAGTCAGAATTGCAGAGTATGCTGCAGATGTGAGTCAGTACCTTAAAGGCTTCCAATTGCTTACAAGCCAAACAGCTTGTTTTGGCTCTCAACACTGTCTCCCCTTATGGGACCTACTTTGATCTTTTTAAGCTATTATACAAATGCAATTACATTCATTTTATGGGATCAACAGGGACTAGAGAAAGAGCACACTAATCCCAGTGTGAGTGATGGTGTGAGAAGCTACTTTTTGTAATATGAATCGAGGGCTGCAAATATCTTTAGCGCATTCCCAAAATGAGACTGTGCCGCAAAGCTGCAAAATGAATTCTCTCCATAAAGCATCTTAATACAGCCAGCAGATATATAGTACAAGTAAGATTCCTGGCCCCTTCTTTCATAAATGCCCTCAATTCTTTCTTAAATTTACTCCAAACTGTTACAAAAATATGGAACCTAATGTTCAGAATAATGTGCTCTTATGACTGTTAAGCATATCTCTTGACTAAGAGTTGAAATTATTAGTTTATTTATCTGAACACAACCCCCCCAAAAGTCAGGCAACAGAAGATAATGAAGACAATGCAATTTATATGAGTGCACATTAGAAGGCATAGCTGTGGTTTATGCATAGTGCTACTCATTGGAAGGCTAACAGCACAACATTCACCTTTTAATAATGCTGCATAATTGCCATTTTGAATAACTAAGGTTTTTAAAACAACTTTCTATATTTTTTAACGTACTACAACCACCATTTTATGCTCAAGGACATGGCACCCTGTTGCACAACTCTGAAGCCCAACAATGGCTGGAGGCCCGCAGGTTCCTCCTCACTGCCACTCTTAAAGCAGATATCATCAGCCTCTTCAGACCCAGAACCCTCTTTTCATCCAAACATGTGTTTGGAGATCATATATTTACCATATACAGTATTTGCATGGTGGTAGTGCTCCTTTTGCAACCCACCTTTGATCAGGGCTTGAGCCACTGCTGAAGACCAGCTGAAGACCAGAACTCTAAAGCAGTCAGTAATCATCTCCAGCCCACTCTTCAGCTCCAAGCAAAGAAGACGGACAAGGGAAACCTGTCTGTTGTGCTGCAATTTGAAGCTGCTGTCTAAAGAGCTGTGCCACCTGGAAGAAAAACCTCCTGCCGTCCTCTGAAGCTTGAAGCCAAGGAGACGCCACATGGTGGCTGGTGCTGCTTCTACCAATCAATTCAATCCACTAATGGGGTCTGAAGTGAAAGTAACTGAGCAGGAAAGATCTTGGGAGTAGTGGTGGGTGGCTCAATGCAAATATCAACCCAGTGTGCAGAAACCTGTGAATTATTATTGATGATGATGATGATGATGAATAATTGCTCACTTCCTAAGTCTGTGTCTCAAAGTAGTGAGGCCTTGAGTGGTTGTCCTTAATTTGAGGGTACCAAATAGAATAACAGGCAGTGATAATGGATGCTCTGTCTTGGTTGGCACCATGATTCAAGACCCAATTTCTAAATTCATACCTACTAAAGGATAAACATTGATATTTGGAGAATATAAGCCCTAGGTTTATCTTGACACTTTTGTGCCCAATCTTCTATCCTTAGTTGCTCCAACTAGCAGAGCTAGGTGAGAATATGGTCCCTCAAAGGCATTTAGTCTATGCCAGTATCCAAGATAAGCTAGATCAATTCTGGCTGCTATTGAGGGGATATCCAACTGAGCATTAAGATGAGCTGACTGAGTCCCAGTAGGAAGCCCCCCATAAATTAATTATAGTTCTAGAACTTCTAGTTCAAATTTGACACCACTTTCCCAAATTTCAACACCGTAAAGCATTTGTGCAATATTTTTTGACACATAGATCTTAAGGGCAGGATTTATTAGCTGTTCCTTCTCAACTGGAAAAACCTCTATAACTGCCCAGTAGAATGGGCAAGCTTGCATTATTAGTGTCAGTCGAATTAGGAGTTGAAAATGTTCTGGACTGGGTTAATAAGGAATAAATTCCTGTTCATCATGAAGGCTACCAGGGCCAATAACTCCTAAGCCCTTTACCCTTACTGGGGTTGCTAGAGGGGGATTTCTAAGCCCAACAACTAAGAAGTGAATGAGGCAGTGAAATGGTCCAAAGATGCCCAGCTGGGGGGAAGGGGAAGATAGGGGTGTATGTTGGGGGGGGGGAAGAGAAGGTGCTTATCTTCTGTTTCTCCCCTCTAATGCATGTCTGTAGGAGAACTGTAAAGTATCATTATTATTATTTTTGTTTTGTTTTGCTCCATGTCATGAGCTTTTTCAGGAAGAAACTGTGAATGTGTTGGATTTAAGTACAGGGAGACAAGATTGTACTGTATAGCTATAATGCAAGGCCTTGGGCTGGCAAATTCCTCAGTCCAAAGTAAACAGGCTACAAGAACAGCTCTGATCATCTCTTTCTTTACTTTGGCACCATTTAACTCACTTCCCTAAATATAGATCTTGTTTTGTGTAAATTGGCCAGTTCTTGCTACACTGTCCATTAAAAAGATATACTCTGCTGTTCAACTCCATATATGCGCATCTGATTCTAACCCCATCTCAGCTACACACAACTATTTAGTTAAATGGTTTTCTATCATTTTCATCTCTTGCTTAGGAAGAACTAAAAATGCAGAATTCATTTATCCAGGCCAGCTAACCATTTACAAAACAAGCCATGAAACAGTTTCAAAATTAACCAATTTTTAAAGACACTGTTTTTAGGAATTTTAGGAAATGGAAAACACCACTTTAAAAAGTGGATTTAAACACACACACACACAACTATAATAACAAGAAACACAGAAATAAATTCAAAATGTGTATATTCTGTTTTAGTTTACCAACAGGATTAATCTAAGTCATCAGTCAACTCCAGCTTAGGCAAAGGCCTGCTGTAAAGACTTAGACCAGGGGTAGCCAACACAGTGCCCCCCCCTCCCGTTAATTTTTAAACTACAACTTCCATCATCCTTGACCATTGGCTATGCTAGACAAATCAAAATATTTTTGCCTGGGGACAAGAAAACATCAGATTTGGTGACAAGCAAACCTATATAGAATGTACTTGCAGTGTTTCTCTTGGTATTAAATCCCACTGAGTAAACCCAGGTATTGTGCTTTGAGATCCATAAACAATTTTGTTGCGCTTGCTTTGTAAAGGTTTTTATAGCAAGTTCTGCCTTGTTCAAATTAAGATCTGGTCTTCACTTCTACCCAATAACCCTCCTTTCCATTTTGCCCCAAATGTCAACATAATTATTCACTACCATTTTGGCTAGTTGACATTTCTGGCTTCTATTTTACATCACCTAAACTGTTTAGAAACAGCCAAGCTTGCAAAGCAGGCAGCTTTAACTGAGATTGCTTATTTTCAGTTTCCTGATTCTGAAACCTGTCTGGGCCACTCTGTCTGGGATACCTGCCCTCTTGGGATTCCCTGTTTAAATGTTAATTTGCTTTGTTATTGGGCACAGGTGAAGTTACTTAACTCTGGAGTATGTTGTTGTGTATGATTAGTCCCATTTTAATTGGTATGGGCTTGGAAACCTGGTGTTGTAATCTTTTTACAAAGGTGGACCTAAATTTTGAAGCCACAACAGTGCTAAAAGACAAAAAAGGCAGATTCATTTTTACTAAAGGGGTACTAGAAGGCCAAACTAAACTGACAATTGGCTCCATATATGCCCCAAACACAAAACAAAAAACATTCATCCAAAGTCCATCCCAAAAAAAATAAACAAATTCCTCTCCTTCTCTGAAAGGAAAGCAATCCTAAGAGGTTAAAGGTAAAGGTAAAAGTACCTCTGACCGTTAGGTCCAGTCGTGGACGACTCTCGGGTTGCGGCGCTCATCTTGCTCCATAGGCCGAGGGAGCCAGCATTTGTCCGCAGACAGCTTCCGGGTCATGTGGCCAGCATGACTAAGCTGCTCCTGGTGAACCAGAGCAGCGCATGGAAAAGCCGTTTACCTTCCCGCCAGAGTGGTACCTATTTATCTACTTGCACTTGATGTGCTTTCGAACTGCTAGGTGGGCAGGAGCAGGGACCGAAGAATGGGAGCTCACCCCGTTGCAGGGATTCGAACCACCAACCTTCTGATCGACAAGTCCTAGGCTCTATGGTTTAGACCACAGCGCCACCCGCGTCCTACAACCTAAATACGAGAGGCACCTCCCTAAAATACATCCATCCTACAATCCCATGGGCTGCCTTCCTCAGAAGGAAACCCCTAACAATTAGAGACTCCTACAAACTACTGAAAGTGCTAAGAAACGGAAGCTGTATTTGGTGCGAGCAATTGAAGTTTAGAGGTAAAAAAGAATACATAGTATTAATAGCATGAGGATGAAGAAAGTTTAGCTGTACTTGCCAGCCGTTACAGAGTACACAAACTGGTCTCCTGAGATTCCACAGTGGCAACATTTTACTTTTAACCAGAGATTTAAAGAGACATTTAATTTTGTCTTTGGCATCGTAACTAGTTGGAAGATATTTTTAGGACACAGTCATCAACTGCTGAAGCTGTACAACCTTCATTTATTTCAACATGGATTTTGAATCCATCTCACAGAAATTAATGGTTGTTCCAAATTAGCAAATCTCAAGAATATGTTGATACAAATATAAATATTCTTGTAAGAGGCATCTATCTTCACAAAACATAACAATAGAGTATTTTTTTAAAAAAATTAAATCTTTGGAAGAAAAGCAAAATAATCAGTTTTGCAATGAGAATCCCTATGCACTAACATCTGCATCTGTAAGATCTGTTTACTATGACTGCATTTATTCCTTTTTGAGCAACAAAGTCAATGTTAGGTGTATGGTTTTAAAACCTCAATAATTTGAAGCTGTTGTTTGGTTTATTTTAATTTCCCCCCACTAAGACTTCCTAACAGCTTGCAGGTGTAGTTATAAAGGCTTGTCCTTGGCTTGTCCAAGAACATCAAGAGATATTAGGGAACATCTTCCTGATATTTTGGGTGTTAACCAGCGAACAATTTTAAACAAAAATCCTGGAAGGACGGATAGCCAGATGGCTAATTAGGTGACAAGCAGTGGGAGCTCAGCTGAACAATTACAGGAAAATCAACAGTTGTCATTATGATAAAGGACGGCTTCAGAGTTCGTTATTGAAGTCATATTCCCAAAGGCTGTGTAGGGGGGAATTTACTTCTGAACATAGTGCTTTAATATTGCTGTGTCTGTTTTGGCCTGGAGCTACATATCAGAAATGATAAAAGAAGTTCTTTCATACAGTTTTAAAATCAGAGCGGTTGCACTGCCAGTATCAACATGACAAAATGCTTTTGGCTACAAAGAGAGAAAGCTCTGTAAGTAGTACCAGACAAGTGTGAACAGAAACTTTCCTAGCCAATCAAAGCACAAGCCTTATCTCATCTCTCACGGTTTTCTACCTTTTTATATTTCAGACGGATTTAGTAACTGTTGCTTTGGCAGTAATTACAGAACAAGTTCAGCACAATTATTCTATCGTCAGAAGATGGGAGTTTTGTTTTCAGGGCCTTTTCTTTGGTCAGTTCTGTGCCAATGTAACCAGGGCACTTGCTGTGTAGTCTACGAAAGGAAGTTACGCAGCAAGGGAACTCCGTAAATAATGTTTCCTTCAGATGGGAAAAGGTAACTTTTTGCTGTACTGTGGATAAAAAACACTGTTCTCCATTTTCCTGTTGAAACTTGAAAATAAGGGCCGAGTATTAGGGGTAACAATTTTTTGCTGTAACAAACAGGTAGACAATGAGCTGCATGGGCTATACTGGGACCTCTCTGAACATTCTGGTTGCACTATTTGCTTTCTCAGGTAAAAGAGGTTGGATAGGATCAGGGTGAGCAAGTTGTTCAAGCAGTAAATCCAAATGCAGTATTTGCAAAGATTAGTTGCAGCTCTGCTACTTTTATGAAGATTGCAGTCTACAACTGGTATGCATACTGCATTTATTGTACAATATTCTTATTATGAAATTAGTGCACACAACTGAATCAGAATCATTATAATTATGAAGAATTACACACACACACACACACACACACACACACACACACACACACACACACACACACACTTATTAGTCCCACTGTTTCCCACCCTTCAGGCAATTTTTTAATGCTTAGTTTTCAATTTTTATATCTGCACTCATTCAGGTTAATCAACTCCTCTTTCCCATTGCCACAATGTAAAATATAATAATAATAATAATTTATTTATGCCCCGCCCATCAGGCTGGGTTTTCCCAGCCACTCTAGGTGGCATCCAGCAGAATATTAAAATACAATGATACATCCAGTATTAAAAGCCTTCCTAAACAGAGCTGCCTTCAGATGTCTTCTAAATGTCCGACCGATAGTTGTTTATTTCTTTGACATCTGATGGGAGGGTGTTCCACAGGGTGGGCACCACTACCGAGAAGGCCCTCTGCCTGGTTCCCTGTAACTTGGCTTCTCACAGTGAGGCAACCGCCAAAAGACCCTCGGCACTGGATCTCAGTGTCTGGGCTGAACGATGGGGGTGGAGACGCTCCTTCAGGTATACTGGGCCAAGGCCATTTAGGGCTTTAAAGGTCAGCACCAACACTATGAATTGTGCTCGGAAACGTACCAGGAGCCAATGTAGTTCTTTCAGGACCGGTGTTATGTGGTCTCGGTGGCCACTCCCAGTCACCAGTCTAGCTGCCGCATTCTGGATTAGCTGTGGTTTCCGGGTCACCTTCAAAGGTAGCCCCACGCAGAGCCCATTGAAGTAGTCAAAGTGGAAGATAACCAGAGCATGCACCACTCTGGCAAGACAGTCCACGGGCAGGTAGGGTTTCAGCCTGCATACCAGATGAAGCTGGTAGACAGCTGCCCTGGACACAGAATTGACGTGCTGTGAGTCCAATGGACAACTGTGAGTCCAAAATGACTCCCAGGCTGCACATCTGCTCCTTCATGGGTACAGTTGCCCCATTCAGGACCAGGGAGTCCTCTACACCTGCCCGCCCCCTGTCCCCCCAAAACAGTACTTCTGTCTTGTCAGGATTCAGCCTCAATCTGTTAGCCGCCATCCATCCTCCAATCACCTCCAGGCACACAGGACATTCACTGCCTTCACTGGTTCTGATTTAAAAGAGAGGTAGAGCTGGTTATCATCCGCATACTGATGAACACCCAGCCCAAACCCTGTGATGATCTCTCCCAGCGGTTTCATGTATATGTTAAAAAGCATGGGGCAGAGGATGGAACCCTGAGGCATCTCACAAGTGAGAGCCCCGGGGGTCACTCATCCCCCACCACCACTTTCTGAACATGGCCCAGGAGGAAGGAGCGGAACCACTGTATAACAGTGCCGTCAGCTCCCAGCTCCTCTAGATGGTCCAGAAGGATCTTATGGTCAATGGTATCATAGGCCGCTGAGAGATCCAGCAGAACTAGGAACCAGCTTTCACCTTTGTCCCTAGTTCGCTGGAGATCAACAACCAGTGTGACCAAGGCAGTTTTAGTCCAAATGGTTCCAAATGGTTCGCATCCTCCAGGCGTGCTTGGAGTTGTTCAGCAACCACCCGCTCAATCACCTTGCCCAAGAATGGAAGATTTGAGACTGGGCGATAGTTGGCCATATTGGCCGGGTCTAAAGTTTTTTTTTAGGAAGCGGTTTAATAACCACCTCTTTCAGTGGGTCTGGGAAGGCTCCCTCACAGAGAGAAGCATTCACCACTCCATGAAGCCCATCGCTCAGCCCTTCCTGGCTTGCTTTTATTAGGCAGGATGGGCAAGGATCAAGGAGACAGGTGGTCAGTTTCACTTATCCAAAACAGCCTGTCCACATCCTCAGAGGTAACAGATTGGAATTGATCCCACGCAAATTCCCCAGCCATGGTGTAATCCTGGGTTATTTCAATAAACCTTTTTGTAAACCGGGGTAGTTAATTTGCTGAAGTACTTCCTCCTCCCATACCAGCCTGCTTGCCCAGTAAGGTTGATTGGGACAAGAAGTAAGGCCTTCCTTAGCAGCTGCACCAGTTTTATGGAACATCTTGCCCCCTGAGTTTCAGATAGCTCCATCTTCAACTCTCAGACTTTTTCAATTCCTCAAGGCTTTTAATTTGTCAGGCTAAGTTTGTGGAGAACGGTGTTTTATCTGATGTGCCTGCTCTTTTAAGTTTGATAATACTGTTGTTAAAGTTTTAATTTGGGGTTGTTATTGTGTGATGTTTATCTCACCAATAGAATTTTACATTGCGATTTCAATTGATGGAAGTCAGCCTGGTGTACTACATGCATATTATATAAAAATAGAAGCTTTTTTTTGAGGGGGAGGGATGGGGAAGGATTAACTCTGCTCTGCCAATCCAATTTCCACCCCCTATTTGAGATTTTTTTCATACAAAAAAAAAAGGAGGGGAATCCTTTGTTAGGAAATTCAGAGTTGAGAAGTTTCATCTCAAACTAAACATTTTAAAATCTAGCCCATCAATGTAATGAAAAGGATGAAAAACACACACACCACAAACTACCATTATTACAATCTTCAATTTAAATAATTCTATTTTACATAGTTGAATACCACCACCATATGTACAATTTTATCCCAACAACACTACTTAACAGCAACTGATTTATCAAAAGAGACCTCATAAAAGAGGTTTGTTAGTGACAAGACCATGCCATTTATTCTAGTTTTCATATATTCCTTTCCTCTGGCAGATGTTTTGTTGGGTGTGGGTCACCCTGCAGTTTTTAATATTCTTTAAAGTCTTGTTTCAACATGTTTATGGAGAATTAAAGCTGTACTTTCCTTATAATCTCTCTCTCTCTGTGATCTCAATGAATGAATGATGTGTGACTTAATTTGCCAAGCTTTTGATTTCCATCATCTTGGATGAGATCATAGCTTATGATCATAACACTTATTTCCAAGTTTACAGGTGAAAAAACTACCAGCCAGTATTGAAATATTTTCATTTGTGATAAAATCCTAACTTTTAAAAATCATTTTCCTTTACAAATTGTTTCACCTCAAATTACATACTGATATATCCCCTAGAATGCAATTAGTTCTACAAGCTCATTATGAACATTTTTAAAAAGTAAAAAGTTATGAAGATGATGATTTTATGCTCCAGCTTTCTATAAAACTACACTAGGTGGCTACAACGCTGAACAGTCTAGAAGGCAGAATGTCAAAAAAGGAAACAATGTGAATAGGATTTGATAATGCAAGTTACTTATGGCATCTCATAGACTCAGAATTCTACAATTGGAAGGTCAACCCCCTGCAATATTTTCTGCACTGGAAAAAGCTGCACCCATTTTGAGTACCAGTGATTGCAATGCAGTCTGCCCACTTCCTGTTCAATATCACTGAATTCCAGTACAAGCAATTAAAATGGTGAATGGGAATCAGATTACAGGCAACCACCGTTTTGCATGCACTCAAAGACCGTGCGACCATGCATGCACAGGTTGTTTTCAGACCTGTAAGATGATGTAACGGGTTTATTTACACAATGGCCCAGAATACAGCCCCCATGCAAATCAGGAGGTGTCTGTATGCTTTTTTAAAAAAACAAACGACTGTACTTTTCCATGTATAAGACGCCCCCTATTTTTTGAACCCAAAATTAAGAAAATGAAATCCTGAAATAGAAGTGAAAATCTGGATGATTGGCGGCAGCAAGTTGTTGATCTTTTTTGGGACGATCACCCTCAAAGTTTCCGGAGTGGGGTGCATGCAGTGCACGGTGGTGCAGAAGCAAAGGCAGCGACTGGGGCACCACACGCTCCCCCTCGGTGGCAGAGGGGAAGAGGAGAAAAAGGAAAGAAGGGCAAGGAGAGGTAGCTGAGGCAGCTGCTCTCGATCCGGTGGTTGAGCCAGCAGGGGCTTCAGGAGGCGAGCCAGTTGCTAGCATGCAGCCCAGGGAAGGGGGGAGAAGGGGGCACACCAGCAGGGGGGACTGCCTCAGACCGTCCAAGCCAAAATCCCGGACGTATGTTTAAATATTTTAAAAATTCCCCCAGATGCCCATGTTCTATGTACAAGACGACCCCAGTTTTTTTTTTAGCAAAAAACCTTGTCTTATACACCGTATTTAGCATTCTAGACTGCATCTCATATGCTCAAAACTGGCTTAGTTACATGAATAATCCTTATAAAAGCTCTGTAAAGTAGGTCAGGTATTGTATTACCTTCCATAGTATATGGCAAAATGGACGAGAGGGATACATAGTGACTTGCTATAAGGTTACCTGGCAAGCTTATGGCTGAGGTAAGATTTGAGCTAGGAACTTCCAGGCTCACATGTCATTTTCTTAGCTACATGAGTTTTCAAACCTATTTAGTTTTTTTTTTAAAAAACACACATTTGTGCCACATTTTTCCAAATCTGCTCAAGGAAAGGAATGTGGAACAGAGCCCTTGATGGTGATACTCTCAGCCGGCAGTTTGTCACATGGTGGGAGAAATGTCATTCTGAGCTATGTTCACATCTGAGTCATGAAAGCTGTAAGGGTCAATACCTGTGCCTTGAATTGAGTTCCCCTCATGGGGAAGTTGGCACAGGACTTGTGCCTGTCTATGTCAGGCTGTATTAACTGCAGCTTCTGAAAGTCTTCCAAGGCAATCCCATGTAGAGCGAATTGGAGTAGCCATCCCTTCAGCTTGCAGAGACACAGGGAACTATGCAAGGATTGTGTATTGGCTTGGAACAAAGGCATGCCAGTTCAATTGAAGGAAAGCACTACAGGTTAGCACTGCCACCTGCTTATCCTACAAAAAGGAATGGACTTGGTGGGAGTTCTGAGTCACTATGTACCTGTTCCAAAAGTGGCAAACATACACAGCTGAACAGGACTCATCCATCTGACCACAGCCTCCAGGCACTGATTCAGGGCCAAGACAGCTGCTCCGGGCTAATCAGATATGAAATACAGAGCTTGATGTCATCAGCATATTGTGGTTAATAACAGTAATCCCCATTTTGTAAATCCCATATTATAAATATATGTATATTTCGCCCAAGTACACGTTTTTGAATCTACAAATTTAAATTGCTCCCTTCCTTTGTGAAGACGTTATTCCGCTTGACACCACAATTTTTCAATTAAATTAGGTAATGTGCACAAGGGCTTGGAAACAATAGAGGGTGGCGTTTCCTGGAATAGGGTGTTGCATGACACAGTTGGAAGCACCAAGCCCATGTAGACTCTCCCCCTCATTGCAGTGTTAAATCACACAGCTCAGCCTTCAGAGAAGAACTAGGAGCAGACACAATTATGTTATTGCTAGAACTGGGTCATATGGAATGGAAAGTTCATTTTGGAGCCCAAATAATATAGTTTAATATAGCCAATTTCAATTGTTTCAAACTTTAGTATGTTAAACTACACTAAATTAGCTACAGAATTGTTCAGATGGTTACATAATTAGGAGTTGCTGATGTTTTTCAGAATGCCATATGAATCCAAGCCAATATCTTGACAAATGAAGACATAAACCTTTTTATGTGTTGTATTTATAAATGTATTAGATCCTGAGTTGTTCTTCTGAAGACAAAAATGGATCCTTTGTAGCCCCTGCTGACAAAAGCAGGAGAGACAGTTTTCATACTCTGCATCCCCTGAGTCACTCCCCAGGTTTTCTTAGATGAGAAATATCATGTTAGTCCAATTTCAGTCCAGATCTAGCAATAGAATGGAAGCAGCTCTGTCAGCAACCCTATGCTAAGAACTGAACAGGTGGTGCAATTTCTGTTGGCTCATGACTTCTGATATCAATTGATCATGGGATGAGAGTTGGACATTGGGGGGTGGAGAAAGAGGTGCCCTGGGCACCTTATAGCCGTCCTTTGGCATAAGTCTTTAATTTTTAATTGTTTTCAATTGTGTCCTCAAGAAGTTTTCAGAAAGGAGGACTGGCAGATAATAACACAGCACTGTTACACTATTTAACTTTTTTGTCTTGCCAATTTCCATTTTCACTTCAAAGCTACAAGTAATATATTAATACAAAGCTTGCCATATCAAGCATCGCCTTCCAAATGATGTTCACAAGACTGTGTGTTCTGGAAAGGAGCATAGAATGCCTGTGGTGCGGTTAAGTAATATTAGCTCTTGCTTTTAACCATTTTACAGCAACTCCCCTCCCTCATCTTCAGCAATTAGTTTTCTCTTATTTCCAGTTCCAGAGAAGTCACTGCCTCCACCCTTTAGGGACTTCCCTAGAAAAAGCAGACACCTCCTGCTCAAATACAATACTAGCATAGACAATATGATATCTCAGCAGACGAATGGCCTAAGCTAATCCACACAGACCAGAAGCATATGATAAGGAAATTTCCACCTAGGGATTTATCAGTGCTGTGCTATCCGAAGAGTGGGCTTTCATAGATCTGCATTCTACAAGGACACTACTTTCTGCAAACACTCCTTCCTACCAAAGGCTGCTGAGGCAGAGGAAGGTTTGCCAGTCTTTTAATGTTCTGAAATGACAAGTGGAAGCTCTGTAAATATCTTGTAAGGCTGCAAGAGGTCACAAGTGCCTGTGGGGAATGGGGCTGCAATTCCTCATGGGAATGGTTTCCACAATATCTGGTAGGCCTCTATAACATTTCTTAAATCAACATGAGACTGAAGATGTTGAGACCCTGCATCCCTGGAATTTACTTTCAAAGGAAAATATGGTTCCTTATTAATTGCTGACTAGGATCTGAGAGGCTGTCCATCATAGAAGACCTTAGAGCAGACATAGCCAGTGTGGCTTCAGATGTTGTTGGGCTGCAACTCCCATCTTCCCTGACTACTGATCCTGTCAGCTGGGAAGATGGGAGGTACAGTCCAGCAACTTATGGAGGTCACCACTTTGCCATCCCTAAGACACTTCTCTCATCTTGAAAATTTTATCTTGCCCTTTGAATCTGAAAGACACAGACATCCAGCTCCACTGGGGTAGATTTGATTGGTATCCTTGGCCAAGATTATTTTTACAAGGAGATGGTTCTGCATTAGATTTCCAAGTTGTCCTCTCATACACTTATTTAGTGGCAGACTTTCATTCTTCTGGCAGACCTCCATTCCTCTGTAACAATTATATCATTGTTTTCATGATATACCAATTTCTAGAATTTAACTGCAGAATTATCTGAGTTGGGTATTGATTGCAAACAGATTAAACCTTCCTCAATAAGAGTCCTTTAAAGAGTTTGCCTATAAAGTATTATTCTTTTTAAATCTTGATCCTAATTAGAACTTGAACTGCAGTGCAGCTGTTCCAAGATTTGATTAATCTACAAATTGGTAGAAACAACAATAGACGGTAATAAAGAGAAGAATAATGAGCAGGTATAAATAAATTGTTTCTGTTTGCACTGCAAAATGAAATCAAGACCACTGCCTGGAAGGTTATTTAATTTAATTAAACTGAAGGCCAAACATTCTTAATATAAACTCATAAAATGCAACATTAAATTTTTCCTTTAAGCAGGGAAAAATAAAACTGTTTCAAAGCCAAAGGAAATGGGAATTTTCTGATCCAAATGTCAATGACATCCAAGATATTTAATTAGGAAATTCTATATAAAGGAAGGTTGCAAGTTAGAAAAACAACTACCCCCAGATTCTTAGCTTTCCTTCTACTTAAGGCAACTGAAATAAAAGTCTTCGAAATTCAGCCTAGTACGTGCCTTGCTCAGAGCCTGAAAAGGAGATTGGTTTTGAACTCATGTTTAGTTCTCCTGTCAGAAAATATCATTACAGACTCTGTTAATGCAAAAGGCTGAAACTCATTGCACTTCAGGAATATTATAAACACGCAGAAATTCTATATTCTTCTAGCATCTCTCTTCAAGTTTGGATATGGGCTCTTTCTTGATGGTTTATTTTTTGGGGGGGGCACATTTGTGAACAATAAATATAATCACGAAGTTATTATCCAAACTGCATCTTAATGAGGGATGGCAGGCATCCCATATTTTACTAGACTTCCCTACACTGGAACCTTTGCAGGAAACAGTGTCCCATCTCACAAGGAGTCCTACACTCCAAGGAAGTGGAGGAGTATCATACCAACCAAAGTGATAGAAGCTGTGCCAGAATGCTGCAACACTTCAATCTATGTAGTTACTGGTTTTAAATTACCCTCCTTTGTCTATTTCTTTCTCTTAGGCTCCCCCCCCCCGCACTGTTTTAGGAAGGAAATAAGATCCAGTTTACTACTTGATTTGTAATTTACAAAAGAAGTCAGCAACGTTGCCAGTTGCTCTGCTTTTCCATTTATGCTTTTCCAAAGCAAAGACTTACAACTGTATGCCTCTGAATAATAGTTGCTTGGGTTCATGAGCAGGAGAGTGCTATTCCCCTCATGTCTTGTTTCACATCAACATCTGGTTGGCCACTGTGAGACCGCTCAACTCAATGGGCTTTTGGTCTGATCAAGCAGGTTCTTCTATTCTTTTCTGTTCAGGACTTGTGACACCTAGATCAGGGGTAGGCAACCTAAGGCCCGGGGGCCAGATGTGGCCCAGTCGCCTTCTCAATACGGCCTGCAGATGGTCCGGGAATCAGCCTCTTTTACATGAGTAGAATGTGTCCTTTTATTTAAAATGCATCTCTGGGTTATTTGCGGGGCATAGGAATTCGTTCATTATTTTTTTTTAAAAAAAAAAATTAGTCCGGTCCCCCACAAGGTCTGAGGGACAGTGGACCGGCCCCCTCCTGAAAAGGTTTGCTGCCCCCTAACCTAGATCAACGTCAACATAATCTAGTTGTTCAAACTGGAAAACCATAGACCTGAACAAATACCATGTTGGGGACATGTAAATATCTATAAATGTCTATGTCACAGAAAAACTGCAGTACCCGCAGGGTAGAAGCAGCCCTCAATTAGCCCATAGTTGTCTTTGAAAGCAGGCATAAATAATAAGTAATGTCTGGGATATGAGATTTCATTCTTCTTGGATTCACTGGCTATTTATTTAGTTTTTGATGACATCCTACCACTATATTTGCTTCAAAGTCTTTCTGAAAGTTTGGGTTCATGCTTCCACAGTGACCTCAGCTTTCTTCACATTGCTGTCTACTTTGTAGTTTCAAATCAAAAGCAGCCTTGCATTATGATTTCTTGTATCTGCTCATTTGGCGTATATTATTTTCCCCAGCCATTTGATATGATTCAAATTTTCCAAAGGGGGTAAAAAATAAGTGAAGGAAAATCGTAACATTAAGGCTTAATAAATGCCCATATCTTAAGCAGCACAAAATAAGGCTGAGTAGACCAAGCTCTTGGCAGACTGCTATGTTCCCTGCACCCACTGTCAACAGCAGTCTCTCCAACTTTCAATATTATTTATGTACTTTAAATGTGTTTATCTTCCATTTCTTTTGGGAGGAAAGGATGCTTATAGTGCAGTGAAACAAATGGTCATATTCAATAAACGTATCACAATACAAAAGCCTAAAAATATTAGAAATATAAACTACAATAGATTCTGCAAGCACTGGCCTAAATAAAAACGACTCATTCCTAAACCTTTTGAAGATGATATTTACTGACTTCCTTGTGGAAGTATCTGCATTGTACCTAACACAGGACTTGAAGGTTAAGACTAGCACTTGCAGCAGTTTCAAGTTAGATCTCACTTGGCCTCAGAAGATAGGTCACAACTTGCAATGAAGGCTGTCCCACACAGAGAAAATATTACTTGTAGTAGTTGCAAATTTTTCTGGGCTAGTGAGCACATTTGGAATTTTGACATGTGGGGAGGAACAACTCCTAAAGAAGCATGTTGAAGTGAACCATCATTATTGTACCATCACATGTATTAATAAATTGTTTATGCAGAACAATTTAAAGGAATGGCAGATATCACAAATGGTAGAAATTGTGATTCTGTGCCTAGTTATGCTACTCCCCACTGATTTGTTTGGAACTTGGGGTTCATGATAAATATGTGTCACAATTAATAGAAACTGGGGGATAAAAAACAATCATAGCAATTACTCCAATTCTAAAATTAAATGTGAACACTAAAATAATGAAAATATTATATATGAGTAGAAGTAGGCAATGGTTCAGTACAGTTAACTGTACTGTAATTTTGAAGTAATATCAGTTACTACATTTTCAGCATATGGAAAACATCCCGCTATATATTTCCATTTCCTCTGACCTGACAGTACAGCTGAAAAACTCATCAACAAACAATAACGGCAAAGAGCCTGAATGGAAAGGTACGTAAGTGAAGCTTAAACTAGAGTAGAGGAATCCAGTAAAACTTCTAGCTTGCAAATAGATGTGTGTATGCAGTAAGGGATAGATATTCTGGCTAGACTTAATGGAGAAAATGTATGAACAATTTGCTGTATAAAAAGGTTTTCAATCTATTAGTCCTTCTAGCAATATAGACTATCTGGAGTCATAAATGCATACCTCCCATCCAATCTAAGAATGATTACTATGATAAACTTTTTAAAAACAGATTTTCCTTCTCCGTGCTCTTTTGGATTCTTCCAATGAAAGCAGTCTATAGCTACTATAGTGGTAGAAAGTTACTCAATGATAAACTAGAACCCATCATGCTTGTGGGTTGATTTTGCTTGGGTACTTTGTTCTAGGTACCATACAAGATAAAATATATAGTAGTATCACTCCAGTGTTACCTTGGTGCTAGGTCTGAATTGCCATGGACTGCAAGTTGATTTGAGAAACGTACTCCTGCTTCCACTTGTTAAGACAATGCCTGCACACTGATACTTATGAAGAGAAGTATTTCCTAAGTCCCATTTTCTAGGGGTACTGAGTTCACGGTAGTTTGCTTTAAAGGATCATCATATACACAAAAGAGAAAAGGAGACGGCTTATCCAAGAATGAAACAATAATTAAAGTGCCTTCAAAGAATTCACAAACCTATGGCCGGTTCTGAGCACCAGTTTCAGAAAAAGGGTATTGTTAAAACTAGAATGTGTCGAGAGAAGGACAGTGAAGATGGTGAGGAACCTGGAGACCAAGTCCTGTGGGAGAAAGGTTGAAGGCGTTGGGTGCCTTCAGTCTAGAGAACATGCAATAAGATTGCCATATTCAAATATTTGAAAGTAGGTTGGACGATAGGATTCTAAAGCATAGCAGTCAGATTGTACCAAAAGGATTTTATAAAGAAAATAAAAATTAAAAGCATTAGAGAAAACAATAGTAGAAGCCCATCTGAAGGTACTACAGTACGCACTAAATGGTGGCCTTTAAGAGGGGCGACCTTCTTTCTTATATCCCATTCCAGTTTGAAACGTGAACTAAAAATACACCCTGGAATATTATTTCCATGATCCAAGTTAAAATAGCAAAGGCATGTAGAAAGGCACTTTCAGTGGTTTCCCCACCAACTATAGAACTATTCCCTACAGTGGTACCTCGGGTTACAGATGCTTCAGGTTACAGACTCCGCTAACCCAGAATTAGTACCTTGGGTTAAGAACTTTGCTGCAAAATGAGAACAGAAATCGCACGGTGGTGGCGCTGCGGCAGCGGGAGGCCCCATTAGCTAAAGTGGTACCTCAGGTTAAGAACAGTTTCAGGTTAAGAACGGACCTCCAGAACGAATTAAGTTCTTAACCTGAGGTACCACTGTATTTGTAACTAAGAATGAAGCAGTTATCAGAACATTCCCAAGGTATCGCTTGATGGCCAGGGCCATGGTCATCCAAGTTGTTTGCCACCATTCATTTCTTCAAACAAAGAAGCCAAAACTGAATGGATATTTTAAAATTTGTGTCCCCTCTTCAACCCCTGTTGCAGAGCTGTGTAAGACCAGAATAGAAGGATAGCATTCAACATCGCACAAGACTTCCACCTGTGGAACAGAACTTCCCCTTCTTGCTCCCTAATTTGCTCTGGAGGGACCCTTAATGCTCTGCAGCCTATCTGAATGGGTGCAAGGGGAGGAGGGGGAGGGGGGAAGTTATGTTGAGCCGGCTGAAGTCGGTTCTGCTTGCACACGGACACCACTAGCTACAATTCAAAATCTTGTAAATATACTGAAGCAATAAAAACAGCACAGCTGTTTGGAACTGGCTGCAAATAAATCCTTGGGTGGGCAGCAGAAGAGGTCATAAGAGCTTTGGGGATCTTCAGTGCAATCTGATTCTTTTAGTGTTGTTTTCTTTTCTGTTATTAAGGGAATAATTTTGATAAACGATGTTTAAGCAGAAACCTTACCAAACTAAACTACTAAATTTAACTGAAAACTTTGCTGTAGATTGCATCTTCTCTGTATATTTGTTTGATGTGGCTAAACGGTTTGAAGAGGTTATGCAAGTGGCAAGTTTTTTTTAAAAAAATAAATACATACAGCAAGCCAGTTATTTGTTACAGAGCATTGCCATGAGAGTCATTCTGTAAGATACCCTACTGTGAAGGGGCACTAAAGGAGTTCCACTAAACAAACTCTGAATAAAGACTTTTCTGTTCTCTTCTATGAGAGGGAACTGATAAACCGCTAGTCATTGGAAATGACTGCGCAATGCTTGAATTACACACACATGCATGTACTGTGATGCATTATCACATGATACTTTACTTTTCCAAGAATAACCCAATAAAATGAAAATACTTCATAACCATGAACTTTTGCGTCTTAAAAGTTAAGTTATTTGGCAGTCTCTAATGAGATTTAAAATCTTAATTGTTTACTGAAGGAGAGAGATTATTAAATAAGCTGTTTTCCTTTAAATGCCAACACTTTTCCAAAAATATATTTTTAAAAACCTACTATATGTATTTTATTTACTATGGGCCAAATGAATTTCGCATATGTGAGAAGAAAATTGGCATCAACCACATGTGAAATAAACTCTTGGCAGGCAAAGTACAACTGCTTGCCATTTAGAAGATTGGATTCAGGAGAAATGCCTTTTATTTTTTCTCAAATCAGGAAACTTAGCAGAAGGAAAACGGAAGTGACTTTTCAGGTAATGCTCTGTAGCAAAGTTGTATCATCCTGAAGGCCGCATTTACTTAACTTTACTCCAATCATCAGTTTACTGTGGAGATTCTATGCCAGCTTAAATACAAAGAGAGGAAATCATGAAGCATCGCTCTCATTGATGGAGCATTTGCAAATTGAGGGTTGCCCTTCCCATTTGTCAGTAAAAACAATGATTCACAACATCCCAACAGCCGATTATATTGTCATGCCTTCCCCACTTCCAAGCAGTGGGGAGTTTAAGGGGGTTCCTTTGTCTGGGTTTTGTTTCCTTTGTAAGGCGTTCATGTGAGTACATATTACGAGTATATACCAGGAGAAGAAAGTACCTTTTAAAAAATTACTCAAAACAGCAAATGGTTCTTTTTTCCAACAACTTCTGACAATCAACCAATCTCAGTCAGGAGTAAACTAAAAGTAGAAGAAAAGCTCTAATAGCGCACGTAACAGAGGGAGAGTATATAACTGTGCACCTTTAGAGGCAAGCAGTTCAGCAGTTACCTTTTGCCATGGTAACCTAGAGCCAAAGCAAAATTCTGTGCATAAACCTGTTTATCTCACTTTTCCTTTTCCTTGCTGTTTTCATTAACTTTTAAAGGTCCTGGCAGATTGTCAGGCAGATGTTTTCACTTTGCATTGCTATTTCAGCACCAACCACGCAATCCAGAACAGTTTGACTACAATTTTTATGAAAACTACCTTGCATTTGATTTTCTGCATCTTCCAAGGTAAATTGTTTAGGGCAGGTAAGAACAAGGGCATGACAACAGCTAATGATGGCTAGGTGGATTATAGGAATTGTCTACTAAACTTTCATTCTGATTTGCATTCATTGACTTTTACTGCAACTTGCTTTTCAGTTGCAACACACATTAAAAACAAAGCATGCTTGTAAAAGCTTAAAAAGAAGAACTACATCCCTTAATGCTCACTTTCCAGCAAAGCGTTCAAGTGGCAGAATGCCAGGAGAAACCCTGAATCCTTTTGCTCCTCTGCACAAAATCCCTCCTGACCATTTCCAATAGAGAAATTTGATGTGTGAACTAGCAGTTGTTGCTACATATATACACTGAAATATACACTGCTGAAATGTTCATAGTAATTCCAATGCCTTAAGAGTGATCCTGGCAATCTGAAGAGAAGTGGCAGATTGTGCCAGCATCTTTTTACGTCAACAAGTGTGTGCCAATGGAACAAAAAAGGACTATACCACAAGCAAAAGGGGGGGGGATTGTCTCTCTTTCTCTCTCTCTCTCTCTCTCTCTCTCTCTCTCTGTGTGTGTGTGTGTGTGTGTGTGTGTGGAGAGAGAGAGAGAGAGAGAGAGAGAGAGAGAGAGAGAGAGAGAGGAGGCTGCGGGAATTAGGGCATGTAGAATTTTTCAACTTTCAAATTCCAAAAATAAGGAGTGAAGAAGAAATTTGCAAAAATTAACTTTCACCCCCTAAAATGGCACACCCTACTGGGGGATGTCCAAATTAGCCACCCCAACTTAAGAAGAGACACCCCTTCGAAAAGATGCTGTATTTAATGCAAGGATGGCCAACTTGTAATCCAACAACATCTGGAGCGCCACAATTTCCAACCCCCCTCAGAACTAGTGACGCTGGCTGACGCTGATGGGAATTGAGTCCAACAACAACTCAAGGACTATTGACATTCCTCTCCTGTTTTATGAGGATGAAACAATTTTTTTTTAAAAAAAAGTTATTTATTGAGCATTTTAAAGTTACAAAGAAAAAAGGAAAAAATACGAAAGAGAGAAAAAGAATGAAAAAAATGATAAAAATAACAATTAAACAATACATATCAATACAAACCAAAATCAAAAAGAAAAAACAAAACACATAATGCAACACAATCAAAAAACAAAAATATACAACAAATTTAAAAACAAATCCAATATTCCCAAATTCTTAACTTTCATTAACTTATTTCATCGGCCTCCTCACACCTCCCTTTTTTGTATTCTAGTTGTTAATTATCTCAGCAAATCCTTTCCATCTTTCACAATATTCTGTCATTAAATTACCTTGATCTATTTTAACCTTATCTCACCATAAAAAACCTTAAAACTTAAATCTTATTTATACCGAATTCTTTTAACCATAACATATTCTTACATATTTCTTTTTAACATTTCTGCTAAAGCCAATTAATTTCATTCCAACATTTTTCTGATACTCATTAATTTTGCAATACTTTTCTAAATAAATTTTTAAAACTTTCTTCCAATCTTCATCCATCGTCTCTTCTCCTGGTCTCGGGTTTTGTCAGTCCTTTCTATCCCATCCATCTAGTCCATCAACCTGGTGACCTTATATCCGAGGCTCTTAAGTCTTTTCCATGTCCCTTCCGCAGGTCTTCTTCATGTTTATACCTGTACTTTACTTTGTCTTCTGCTCCTTTCACTCTGGGAGACTCCAACTTGACAATATTTTTGTCCCTTCTCGACAAGTCAGCCCCTTTTCCATAGTCAACACTGAAATCCATGTGGTATTTAAAAGCATGTTTCAAGGCCCCTCCAAAATTAGGGGCCCCCACAGCTCCGAACTCCCCCCCGGCCTAAAGCCAGACTTGAAAAGTCAAAACATCTCTGCATAGGGGGGTCCATCCAGCCCCCCATCTCCAAACCAAGCAGATCTCCGTCTCTCCAAATCTGACTTTTTCCAGGTTCATTCATCAAATCCAACGACTCATGTTCCTGCTGGGCCACAACTCCCTCCATCTCTGCCACCCGAGGTCCAGCAACAGCCTCCTCCCTCATCTCATCTGTCAAAGCACATTCCTGGGTTAATTCCTGAGTGGGTTCTATATAGGTACGCACTGCCTGTCCAAAATTTCCTATCGCAACTGTCATTAAATCCATTTTCTCATGTAACTGTTCCAATAAAGCACTTGTCTTGCAAAAGGCAAGCAGCAGAGCCTCTGAGTACATTCTTGTTCAAGGTTGAAGTCTGGTCCCACGATCTTAATCTTTTATAGCTGCAAAAACTCCCCAGTTCGACTTTAATAACAGTTTCACAAGCTCCCTCTAGGGGAAAAAATTCTATTTGTATCCATCTTTTTTTTCTTTTTTTTTAAGGCAGATTTTAAAAAAAAGTTTTCCTTTTTCGGATATTTTGTCAATATTTTGTTCCTTTTAAAAGCGAAAGGGAACAATGGAATCAATATGTTTCTGTTCTTTTAACTATCTGTCAAAGACGTTTGTCCATAGTCAATGGGCTTCTCCAAAACGTCTGTCTTGACACCCCGCTCCCAGGTTCAAGACGGTGGGAAATTACCTTTCTTTACTCTCTCTTCTGCAGGTTTAAACAGTCTAAAAAAGATTCCCCCCTCTTCTCCTGCTTCCAAGGGGGGTTCAGTAGTATTAAATGATGAAAATTTAGTCTTTTACAAACGACTTTCTGAACTCTAGCTTGCCGTGTCTTTGCTTCAATCTATCTACAAAAAGCGGAAGGCGGACTTCCTGTTTAGACCTTCCCGCTTTCGGTGCCTAATTAAGAAATTTCACAGTCCAATTTTCCGTTCTACTCATGGGCAGTTGTTTGAAATCCAATTGTCCACAGGAAAAAGTCAGCGCTCTCCGGCAACAGCAATGCGGCTTCACTCCGTGAAAGAAGCAGTTGATTCAAAGCACCGCGCCACTCACCCCACGTCGCTCCGGATCCCCAAAACCGGGTTTCCCCGCGAGTGGAGGGGGCGCAAAGGTGCCAGCCGAATCCCACGTCCACAGGCTTCTCCCGCCTGTGGTTTTTGATGGGTCTCCGCCTCGCCGTGGCGGTTCAGACCCTGTTTTCCACGGAGCGGGTTCCTCCCGATCGGAGGAAATCCGCCATTGCCAAAGGCGCCAACCCGGAAGTCCGAAACAAAAATGTTTTAGGTGAAGTATTTATTGAACATGGGTGCTAATTTTACTTCTTCTTTTTTTAAAAAAACAAACTTGCCATCTGAAAATTATGTTCAAAAGTATGTTACAGAGAAAGAGGGGAAAAACTTGCACAGTACAAAAGCCAAACTAAACATAAACATAAACCCGTTTACAACACACTTACTACAAAGATAAGAATGTACAGTGGTACCTCAGGTTACATACGCTTCAGGTTACAGACGCTTCAGGTTACAGACTCCGCTAACCAAGAAATAGTACCTCGGGTTAAGAACTTTGCTTCAGGATGAGAACAGAAATCGCACAGCAGAGGAGCAGCAGCAGCAGCAGCAGCAGCAGCAGCAGCGGGAGGCCCCATTAGCTAAAGTGGTGCTTCAGGTTAAAAACAGACCTCCAGAATGAATTAAGTTCTTAACCCGAGGTACCACTGTATATAGAATTTAACCAGAAGATGTCAAGAGTTAAATTCCATCAAGAAACAGAAAACTTGGTCAGTGACAAGAAAATATTTAAGGTGGCATTCCAAACTCAAGGTACCACACTGGAGCCTAGTAACTATCCCCTTAACTTCTGAAGTTGGGGTTTCTTGAATAAAGATTTTGTTGCTGATCCCATATATACTTGCCTACACATTGAGAAGATTGTTCTTCACGTAACAAGGTCATATATACGACAAAACCAGCACTTTGAATTGTGTATGAGTGTCTTTCAACAATACACACCAGAATTTGGTTGTCACATTCTTACCTAGAGGTAGCTTATAAATTCCTTTCATGGGTGGCATACACAACATAAAATACATGGTGGCAGTCTTCCATGGACAATACCAAGGCATGGGGTGAAATGCATGTCCTCCCACTAAATCTGCCCAGAAAGGTCTCCTAATCCTGCGTGGGAGACTGCAGCGGAAGGGGAAGCCAACAAGGGGGAATATAGCTTCCAAAACCTAAGAACGTAAGAGATTTACTGAATCAGACCAAACCTGTCCAGCAGTCTGCATTTTACAGTTGCCAATCAGATGCCTCTGAACATCTCAGGGGCAGGACATGAAGGCAAAAGCCCTTTCCTACTGTAGCTCTCCAGCAACTCCCTGAACCTGGAGCTAGCAGATAGCCATCAGAATTAGTAGCCATGGATTAGGGTGGTCAGGTGTCCCCATATTACACCAGAAAGCCTGCTCCAGTATGTCCTGTCCTTTGCTAGTATTGAAAGGGGCCAGTGGGAGGTAGTCTTGTTTGTCTGTCTCTAATTGCTTTACAAGCCTGCTCACAGATCAGGAAGATTTCTGGGGGAAAGGGAGGGACAACACCACAGCGGGGTCTCCTCATGCTCCCTCACTAATTTCCCAAGTCAAGAGCAAAACAGAATCTGCTCCTCCTCACCTGAGCAGCTGCAGATTTGGATAGGAGAAAGGCAGGCATGAGGGAGGGACTATTTGGACTGGAAGATAAGTGAGCAATGCCGAACTGCACTTTGCCTAGTGCCTTTGCTATTTTGCTTGAATTTCCTAAACTCCATTGAAGTTTGAAGCAGCAGCAAGATGCCTGAAAGGTAGGCAAGACAGGTTTTTTCTCACAACAAGAGCTAGGTTGTGGGGTTTTGGGGGGCGGGGAGAGGCAGTGTTACAAACTGGGATAGAAAAGCTGGGAGCCAAATGGCTTACTGGACCTGGGTTGTGGGTGCCAAACAGAATGTCTAGTTGTCATGTGGGGGTGTCAGCAACACTTTTTACTAATTATTTTGATAAGCCTGAATTAATACGCAATTCACAGAAGTGACACATTGTTAATATCACATTTTTAGCAGAAATTGATAATACATGTTTAATTTGATGTTTACAATAAAAATACTGGTACCAAACTTCAGTTTTCAAAACACTACTCTTTACTGTTAAACTCCTTAACATATTGCCTACCCTTAACATATACTTTGAGGCTTCAAAGCACATACATTTCAGTAATCCTTGCATGTCAGCCATGCACAAAAAATAGCACCCAGATTTTTTGAGGCGCTCGCAATTGGAGAATCTTTAGGTGCAAAATGCGCCTGGTGCCCTGCTAATTTTGAACCCTTGGGAGAGGATGCTGATGTCTATTCTTCTGATTTTTTTATGATGCAAATCAGTGCTCCATTCCTACTACTTGTGATCTAACACAGCAGTATTGTCATCTGTGCAAAACTTCCCAGAGGTAGCTGACTTTACTTCCTTTGCTAACTGAAAAGCTTGGTGCTGATGTTTGTGTAAATTCTGTCAATACCAAATATTAGATCTCTCAGTGGAGCAGCAACTCTGTTAATTTTTTATTTTTACTCTATTGGCATATTAAGACGACCAATTATATGACCTTCTATATGCTTGATAAATAATAATGCTTTCTACCAGTTTACCACAGAATAGATTGTAATCTCCTGGATTCTTCTCCCCACCAACCCACTTTTTAAAATTTGACGTTACACTGTTTGCTTCCCACAGTCCCTCTTCGTCCATTAAAAGCTAAAGCAGCATTGTATGAAGTTCCCATGCAGGCGGTACTTAAACAAATCCCTGAACTGCACTCACTAAATTTACTTCAGCTTGATACAAAGAAAGGTCCTTACCACATCCCCGTAAAGTGAAAACAATGCCAGTTACTAACCTTATTCCATAGCAGTTCCAAAGCTCTCCCCATATTAGGATTTCAGAAAAGCTGTCTTGCACCTCACTTTTATAAGAATTTTAGAACACTGTTTTATACATGCATTTCCAACAAATAAAATACCCAAAGGTTGAACTACAGGCAATTCCTGTTTTAGGAGCGACCAATATGTGCACAATCGTACACACGTGCAGAGCCCCGAACCTAGAAACATCAAACACGTAACTGAAACATCACTAAAAGGGTGGAATGGGGGTAGGAGTGGAACAGGGTGTTTGCAGATGTTTTCAATGGGTTTCTGATATCACGCAAGTGCACAATGACCTGGAATGCAAAGGGATGACACTGTTGCAGAGACATTTGGTGTCAGACGCACAGAATTTGCACCTAAGTTGTACAGCATCTGATTTTCATTAGAAACTAGTATTGTTTGACACAATAATTAATCCAGTGCAGTAAGATCTCATCTTCACTGTAAAGCAAGTTGTTAAGCTTACTTTCCCTCTTCTCTAACAATAAAAAGAAATTTAGCTAGGACCATATTTACAAGCTTCCATTTCATTTACCATGATTTAAAGTTATAAACCTGTGACGTCTCTCCAGAAATACCAAATTAAGTCAAATCAAAAACTGTAATTGAGAAGAATTTGATGATCACAGCTTAGAGGATACAATAATTCCTGAGAGAAACACCATGTAAAAGAACAGATGAACTGGCAGCTACTGTTACTATTTGGCCAAATAAAGTTTTGCCAACAAGTTAATACCCTTACATTTCCACTTTTTTGTATTTTTCTATGAGCAGAAATATAAAGGTAAAGGTACCCCTGACGGTTAAGTCCAGTCGTGGACGACTCTGGGGTTGCGGTGCTCATCTCGCTTTATTGGCCGAGGGAGCCGGTGTACAGCTTCCAGGTCATGTGGCCAGCATGACTAAGCCGCTTCTGGCAAAACCAGAGCAGAGCAAGGAAATGCCATTTACCTTCCCGCCAGAGCGGTACCTAGTTATCTACTTGCACTTTGACATGCTTTTGAACTGCTAGGATGGCAGGAATATACTTGCTATGTAATACATTAATATGGATTCAACCTTCTGTTTAAGTAAGTGTTCAAAGGAACTTATACTGACCAAAATTTAAATTCCCTTCGGGTCATATACAAGTTTAATAATAATTAGAGCAGCTAATTTGAGACTGAAGATGTCGATAATTTCAGACTGAAGATGAGATAATTAGAGCAGAATTCACTGGGTTATCTTGAAGACGAATAGTGTAGTAACACTTTTGACATATTAAAGCATTTTTTTTGGTAAAGGGCTTTTTTGTTTCTTTCACAATCTGAATTGCCAACATTCCTTCACCCAGAAGCAAGAGCTTTCATGAACATGACACCAGAGCATCACAGTGAATGAGGGAAGGGAGATGGGGCAGGATTACTGCAACACAGTAAATTGCTGCAATTAGCATGTTTCCTAAAAGGTCAGGGATATTAACATTAGTATACAGCATGATGCAAAGCCGGTAAGCCTTTGGGCTTACCTTCGAAAAGAAGAGCTGACAAATTATTACATTTCATAGGATCAGGAAACACGAGTGCCTTTCAATGTTTTTTTTAAGCCACCAAATGTGTAGAAAACGACAACAAAAATGATCAAGGAACTGGAAGTAAGAAAAGGCTGCTGGATCAGGCCTCTGGCCCATTTAGTTCCTCATCCTGTGCTCACAGTGGCCTGCCAGCTGCCTATGAGAGCCTGAAAGCAGGACTGGAGTGTAGCAACACTCCCCACCTGCGTTTCCCAGCATCTGCCATAGAGGGGCATGCTACCTCTGATAGGAAGGAGAACAGCCCAATTTTCCACGAATCTGTCTAATCCCCCTTTTAAAGTGGCCATCCCTTTATCTTTTGGGAGTGAATTCCATGGTTTAGCTATGCACTTTGTGAGGCGAATACCATACTTTTCTGTACAAAAGATGTATAAAATGTATAAGATGCCCCCTATTTTGGGGGACTCAAATTTCAGGAAATGGGGGGAGATGGCACAGAGTTGTTGAGCTCTTATGGTGGAGGATTGACCAGAGTTGTGGAGCTTTTTGTGGGGGGGATTACCCAGGGTTGTTGAGTTTTTTTTAGGGGGGGTTGCCGATAATCACTCTCCCGCACGCGTAGCAAAATCTGTGTCTTGTCTGTCCCCTCACCAGCAGAAGCTGCCAATCACCCGCCCAAATGCCGCAGCGTCAGCCAATCAACACCACCCATTGATGCAGCAACCAGTAACACGCACAATAGCTGCTAACAGCCATGGCAGCAACCAATCAAATGCACTACCCATATATAAGACAACCCCCATTGTTTAGCATGATTTTAAAGAAATAAACCTAGTCTTATACACAGAAAAGTACGGTACTTTATTTTATCTGTTGTGAATCCTCCAGCATCCAGCTTCAGGGGATGGCCAAAAGTTCAAGTGCTATGTATGAGAGAGGCCGATCTTTCTCCACACCCCTTGCATAATTTTATACCTCGCCTTTCTTTCCGGCTTTCCACAGCCAGAAATAGCTCCACATGACTATTTCGGCTCCTAAAACCTTGGAGAGGTAGCTGTCATTGCAATGCAGTTCTCTTTCCAACTGTCAAGAGACAGGGGCCAGGGGAGAGGTGGGTCAGAAAGTAAAAAGTGAAATTGACATAAACGTATCCCAGGTGCCTAAAGGGTGCTCTCTCCCCTTCTCCCTCCCCTCTCTAGAGGGCACCAAATTTTACCAGATTTATTTTAGAAGTAAATAGTATCTTAAAGATGATTTTCTTCCATCTCTTGGCTCAGTGTTAGGAAGCATCCAGTGAGTTGTTAACGATACACAAACAAGGTTCAGCGAAATCAGTAAAATCAGAATAGCTGAGGTATTCGTTTAAAAAAAAGCACAGTAAATAAGCACAGTAAATGAACTATTGCAGTGCCTTATCAATTTTCGAAGCAAAATATTGAGACCTAAAATCAAACATCATCAAAATAAGGGAGGAAAAAAGGAGCTGAAAGACAACTTTGGCATCTCCAGTCACTAGAAAGCAGTAGTGGGAAATCTGTGATATGTGGGTCTAATTCAACCCACCAAGCCCCTCCATGAAGCCATTTCTAGCAAACTTCATCCAGCCACCAGCCACATGACATCTTCTGAATCATTTGTTAAGCATTTTGTTCTGCCTCGCCACTTTCCACACTTTTCCTAGGAGTAGACATATTTTACACACAATTTCCCCCCTAAAACTAAACATAAAATAGAAATATAAAATATATTGATTTTGTAAATATAATGCATAATATTTACATCTGCAAGTATTTAATGTTAATGTAAAATATGTACAACTACCCCCCCCCCAAAAAAATTGCCTCTTGCCATGCCCCTGGAAAGTTGGCAAGGTTTAATTCCTCAGGCTGGAAGTGGTTTCCCACCCGTTTTAAAGCCATTGGCAAAAAAAAAAGAGAAGGCAATTATATAAGGAACTCCGGAAGACGTAATAATAGGATTTCTACAGCTTCTTTTGAATCCATAAAGCTGCCAGTTAGTTACGGAATAAGTCAATGCAAATAAAAATCTTTATAGGCTTTCTCTAAGTCTTACACAATGACATTTCAAAATAGTCTTCTTATGCATGCTCTCACAAGTTTTTGTGCTTCTCTTTTTGCAGGAAGGAGAGAGGCAGATGGATGGCAGATCTAAAACAACCTTTCCATAGTAAACTACGGTGAGTGTTGATGAAAGAATTTAAGGCAAAAAAAATCCTTTAGAGTGCCGTCTAAACTATGGTCCCAATCCAAAAACTTGTAAGGACAGCTGCAGAAGCCTGAATGGCCAGGGGCAGCAGAGGCTCCAGAAAAGGTGAAGTAGACTGCTGGGGGGGGGGTGGAGGGGAGAGGAAGGGAAGCTCCATCTCACATTTAATCTTTAATATGGTGTATGATACGATACAAACAGAAACAAGTTTATATCCACATTCAGACATGCTTGGCTAACAGACTGTCAGGCTATTTTTAGGGTTTGCATTTGCTCACTCTTGGCCCCTTGGTACCACCTATAGCCAAGGGGTCCCCTTTCATCTGCTCCCAGTGCTAACAATTTGAAACTATTCAGAGCATTGGCCCACACTAGAGAGGAGATGAAATTGAGTTCTCTCCAATGGCTGTGCAGAAAGTAAATGCAGGGGGCTTTCTCCCTTTGCAACAGGTTGTTGTGGCAACAATGCAGTTCTACACACACACACACACACACACACACACACACACACACACACACAGCTGTCACTGGATGTCTGAATTCCCTGCCAAGAAAAGGCAGGAGTGACTTGATTTCCCTCAGATTCAGTAGCTGCACTTGTATTGCCATGTTTGATTCTTTCAATAAAGCAAGGCAAGGCAACCTGCCCCCTCCCCCAAAACAGAAACCTAACATGCATCACAGCTCTGTCCAATAAGATACTGCATAAATGTGAGAGCTAAACTACAGTGGCTGCTATTGGGGGTTAAACAGAGTGGCTGCTATTGGGAGATAAACAGAGGTGCGCATGGACACCAACAGCAATAATGATAATTGTATTATTTATACCCCACCCATCTGGCTGGGTTTCCCCAGACACTCTGGGCGGCTTACAGTACAGTGGTACCTCGGGTTACAGGCGCTTCAGGTTACAGACTCCGCTAACCCAGAAATAGTACCTCAGGTTAAGAACTTTGCATCAGGATGAGAACAGAAATCATGCTCTGGCAGTGCGGCGGCAGCGGGAGGCCCCATTAGCTAAAGTAGTACCTCAGGTTAAGAACAGTTTCAGGTTAAGAACGGACTTCCAGAACGAATTAAGTTCTTAACCCGAGGTACCACTGTACATATAAAAACATAGTAAAATGTCAAACATTTAAAACTTCCTGATACAGGACTGCCTTCAGGTGTCTTCTAGAAGATGTGTAGTTCTTTATCTCCTTGACATCTGATGGGAGGGTGTTCCACAGGGAGGTCGCCACTGCCAAGAAGGTCTTCTGCCTCATTCCCTGTAACCTCATTTCTCGCAGTGAGGGAACTTCCATAAGGCCCTCAGAAGAGGACCTCAGTGTCTGGGCTGAACGATGGGGGCAGAGATGCTCCTTCAGGTATACTGAGCCGAGGCATGAAATGAGCAAAACAGCAGTGACCCTTTACAAGTATTACAAGCCAGGAGAGATAACTCACTGCAGGAAAATCATTCCATGCTGTTATCATGCTTCTGTCTCTCCATGTCTCTCTATTAAAACACAGGCCACATTTAAACATTCTCCACCGACTGAGACTCATTTAATTTCTCATGTGACTTGTGCGTTTTGCACTGCTGCTTGGCTCTGCTCCATTTGGCTTCCAAACTAAACACTGTCTGCCATGGTTCTGGGCTGGCACTCTCTCCCTGTCTTTTCAGTTCCCAACAGTGGTTTCTACAGTCTCATTTTATTTCAAGTTCAATAGTCTTCCAGAAGAATTGCTCAACTTAGCTTTGCTAACCACAAACAAACTACATGGGCTGTCCCCAAAGGCTCAGCATAAACTGAATAGGCTAACTTCTCCCAACCCAATAATTTTAGAACCAGGAATAAAAGTGTCGCCTCTCTGAAATACTGGAACCTATTGAAAGCTGTTTAGCTCTCAGGACAGGTTTTTCCTGCTGAAACCGAAATGAGAATATTTATATATTCTACTTTAGATGCCCAATGCAGCTTCAGACCAAACTACATATTATGAGAAACCTGTGGCTTCTATCAGCAGCTCAGAGTTTCCTTGCTTCTGCCCACTTTATTGGTTATAGCTTGCAAGGGGCAGGGAAACTCTAAGCCTGATGGTGCTGTGTGATGCATTTTATTTGATTAAAGGCAGGCACATGTTGCTTGTGTAACCTGTAGTCACTTTGAGAATTTGCTTCATAGTGGCCAAACAGGGATTTTTATTCTTTTCTTTTATTTTTTCGGTGTTCACATATTACATTACAATACAGATGTACCAAAACCAACACCATTTCCTCCCCATCCCCCCATACATTTACATTTCCTCAATCCATCATATTATTCTTTTGTCCTTCCTCCCACTTCCCTCCGCCCCCACTCAATTTCCTCCACATTTTACAATTTACAATAATCTTTGCATTTTTATTATTTTCATTGGGGGTTTTTTAAATAGAGTTATAAGCTTGGTGGATCAGGGGATTGCTGTGGATGCAGTGAATCTTGATTACAGTAAGTCTTTTGAAAAGGTACCCCATTATCTTCTTGCAGAGAGGCTGGTAAAATGTGGGCTTGACGAGCTAACTGTTAGGTGGATTTATAACTGGTTGACTGACCGAAACCAAACAATGTTCACTAATGGTTCCTTACTATCCTGGTAAAAAGGGACAAGGGGAGTGCCTCAGGGTTCTGTCATGGGGCCCGTTGTTGTTCAACATCTTTATAAACAACTGGGATGAAGGACTTTGACGAAGGATGAAGTTGCTCTGGCGGACTGGGAAACCTTCTGAACCTCATGGCACCGGGTGTGTGCGTGCAGAAATGTGTGAAAATTACCTCTCCCCCTTTCCTCCAGCAAGAATGTCTCCTGGATCAAACTGTCTTGCACAAATGAATGGAAGGAGCCTTTGAATTAATGGAAGGACATGTTTAGACCCAGTCCCATGTGTACAAAATTTGCAGATGGCAATTGTGAGGTATGGCCCAAAGTGCATCTACATCACCATCAAAACGTAACCACCCTCCCATTGTTTACTCTAACATGAACTCCTAAAGGAACTTCTGTACAGATTGGGGTCGTAAGTATACAAACATAGATGTCAGCTATTAACAGAGCAGTCTTTACCCGGGGGTGCAAGAGGTGTGGGGCATCTGGGTGCTGAATTCGGGGGGGGGGCGGGGCGCCAAATGTATACATACTGTATACCATTCCCTCTCTATCGGCAGCAGTGAAAAGCAATGGAGCAAAAGTACCCATTCCCCTCCTCCGTGGCGCTTGGGCCAGCTGAGCCGTTTCTGTGAGGTGGTGCTGAGGCAAAAGCTGGTGCCCGGGCTGCCTCCTCCCTGCCCTGTTCCTGCTGTGCGAGGATGGCGGCGGCGAGGCCCATCCGCCTCAGGCTGCAATGGCTGCGCCTGCCGAGCCCAACTACTTGGGATGGGACTTCAGCACCCAGCAGGTACCTGTGGCAAAAAAGGACGTGGTGGCCTCTCCCTCCACTCTCCCTCACTTTGTGCCCCTTCTGTGGGGAAGGGTCCGCGCCCACACGGCTGTTCGCATCATTGTTACAGGTGAGCGATCCCCCCTCACAAAAAAGCTCAATTAAAGTTAATTTGGGGGCAGCTAAACTAAATTTGGGGGCACTGGGCAGATATTTGCACCCCAGCGCCGCATGTGCTA
>NW_027670132.1:0-61421 GCF_964188305.1 Podarcis bocagei
GCCAAAAGTCATATTTTTGCTGAAATTCTAACCCCGGGGCTTACGGATTTTTCAAAAAAAAGGTTTTCCGACGGTTAAGTTGATGAGGGCTGATTTCTTGTCCTGTGATAAAAAGGCTTCTGTTTCCAGTGCCAAAACTTTCAGGGGAGCATTTGCAACCGGTTGGCACCATTTTTGAGTGAATTGCCAAAAGTCAGATTTTTGCTGAAATTCTGACCCCGGGGCTTACGGATTTTTTCAAAAAAAATATTTTCTGCCTGATGAGTTGTTGAGGGCTGATTTCTTGTCCTGTGATAAAAAGGCTTCTGTTTCGACTGTCAAAACTTTCAGGGGAGCATTTGCAACAGGTTTGAACCATTTTTGAGTGAATTGCCAAAAGTCATATTTTGCTGAAATTCTAACCCCGGGGCTTACGGATTTTTTCAAAAAAAATGTTTTCCGCCGGTTAAGTTGATGAGGGCTGATTTCTTGTCCTGTGATAAAAAGGCTTCTGTTTCCAGTGCCAAAGCTTTCAGGGGAGCATTTGCAACAGGTTTGAACCATTTTTGAGTGAATTGCCAAAAGTCATATTTTTGCTGAAATTCTAACCCCGGGGCTTACGGATTTTTTTTAAAAAAAGGTTTTCCGCCGGTTAAGTTGATGAGGGCTGATTTCTTGTCCTGTGATAAAAAGGCTTCTGTTTCCAGTGCCAAAGCTTTCAGGGGAGCATTTGCAACCGGTTGGCACCATTTTTGAGTGAATTGCCAAAAGTCAGATTTTTGCTGAAATTCTGACCCCGGGGCTTACGGATTTTTTCAAAAAAATATTTTCTGCCTGATAAGTTGTTGAGGGCTGATTTCTTGTCCTGTGATAAAAAGGCTTCTGTTTCGACTGTCAAAACTTTCAGGGGAGCATTTGCAACAGGTTTGAACCATTTTTGAGTGAATTGCCAAAAGTCATATTTTTGCTGAAATTCTAACCCCGGGGCTTACGGATTTTTTCAAAAAAAAGGTTTTCCGACGGTTAAGTTGATGAGGGCTGATTTCTTGTCCTGTGATAAAAAGGCTTCTGTTTCCAGTGCCAAAGCTTTCAGGGGAGCATTTGCAACCGGTTGGCACCATTTTTGAGTGAATTGCCAAAAGTCAGATTTTTGCTGAAATTCTGACCCCGGGGCTTACGGATTTTTTCAAAAAAAATATTTTCTGCCTGATGAGTTGTTGAGGGCTGATTTCTTGTCCTGTGATAAAAAGGCTTCTGTTTCGACTGTCAAAACTTTCAGGGGAGCATTTGCAACAGGTTTGAACCATTTTTGAGTGAATTGCCAAAAGTCATATTTTTGCTGAAATTCTAACCCCGGGGCTTACGGATTTTTTCAAAAAAAATGTTTTCCGCCGGTTAAGTTGATGAGGGCTGATTTCTTGTCCTGTGATAAAAAGGCTTCTGTTTCCAGTGCCAAAGCTTTCAGGGGAGCATTTGCAACAGGTTTGAACCATTCTTGAGTGAATTGCCAAAGTCATATTTTTGCTGAAATTCTAACCCCGGGGCTTACGGATTTTTTCAAAAAAAAGGTTTTCCGCCGGTTAAGTTGATGAGGGCTGATTTCTTGTCCTGTGATAAAAAGGCTTCTGTTTCCAGTGCCAAAGCTTTCAGGGGAGCATTTGCAACCGGTTGGCACCATTTTTGAGTGAATTGCCAAAAGTCAGATTTTTGCTGAAATTCTGACCCCGGGGCTTACGGATTTTTTCAAAAAAAATATTTTCCGCCGGTTAAGTTGTTGAGGGCTGATTTCTTGTCCTGTGATAAAAAGGCTTCTGTTTCGACTGTCAAAACTTTCAGGGGAGCATTGGCAACCGGTTGGCACCATTTTTGAGTGAATTGCCAAAAGTCAGATTTTTGCTGAAATTGTGACCCGGGGCTTACGGATTTTTTCAAAAAAATATTTTCCGCTGGTTAAGTTGTTGAGGGCTGATTTCTTGTGCTTTGTTAAAAAGGCTTCTGTTTTGACTGACAAAAGTTTCAGGGGAGCATTTGCAACCGGTTGGCACCATTTTTGAGTGAATTGCCAAAAGTCATATTTTTGCTGAAATTCTAACCCCGGGGCTTACTGATTTTTTCAAAAAAATATTTTCCGCCGGTGAAGTTGTTGACGGCTGATTTCTTGTCCTGTGATAAAAAGGCTTCTGTTTCGACTGTCAAAACTTTCAGGGGAGCATTTGCAACAGGTTTGAACCATTTTTGAGTGAATTGCCAAAAGTCATATTTTTGCTGAAATTCTAACCCCGGGGCTTACGGATTTTTCAAAAAAAAGGTTTTCCGCCGGTTAAGTTGATGAGGGCTGATTTCTTGTCCTGTGATAAAAAGGCTTCTGTTTCCAGTGCCAAAGCTTTCAGGGGAGCATTTGCAACAGGTTTGAACCATTTTTGAGTGAATTGCCAAAAGTCATATTTTTGCTGAAATTCTAACCCCGGGGCTTACGGATTTTTTCAAAAAAAAGGTTTTCCGCCGGTTAAGTTGATGAGGGCTGATTTCTTGTCCTGTGATAAAAAGGCTTCTGTTTCCATCGCTAAAGCTTTCATGGGGGAGCATTTGCAACAGGTTTGAACCATTTTTGAGTGAATTGCCAAAAGTCATATTTTTGCTGAAATTCTAACCCCGGGGCTTACGGATTTTTTCAAAAAAAAGGTTTTCCGCCGGTTAAGTTGATGAGGGCTGATTTCTTGTCCTGTGATAAAAAGGCTTCTGTTTCCAGTGCCAAAGCTTTCAGGGGAGCATTTGCAACCGGTTGGCACCATTTTTGAGTGAATTGCCAAAAGTCAGATTTTTGCTGAAATTCTGACCCCGGGGCTTACGGATTTTTTCAAAAAAATATTTTCCGCCGGTTAAGTTGTTGAGGGCTGATTTCTTGTCCTGTGATAAAAAGGCTTCTGTTTCGACTGTCAAAACTTTCAGGGGAGCATTTGCAACCGGTTGGCACCATTTTTGAGTGAATTGCCCAAAGTCAGATTTTTGCTGAAATTGTGACCCCGGGGCTTACGGATTTTTTCAAAAAAATATTTTCCGCTGGTTAAGTTGTTGAGGGCTGATTTCTTGTGCTTTGATAAAAAGGCTTCTGTTTTGACTGACAAAAGTTTCAGGGGAGCATTTGCAACCGGTTGGCACCATTTTTGAGTGAATTGCCAAAAGTCATATTTTTGCTGAAATTCTAACCCCGGGGCTTACTGATTTTTTCAAAAAAATATTTTCCGCCGGTGAAGTTGTTTAGGGCTGATTTCTTGTCCTGTGATAAAAAGGCTTCTGTTTCGACTGTCAAAACTTTCAGGGGAGCATTTGCAACAGGTTTGAACCATTTTTGAGTGAATTGCCAAAAGTCATATTTTTGCTGAAATTCTAACCCCGGGGCTTACGGATTTTTTCAAAAAAAAGGTTTTCCGCCGGTTAAGTTGATGAGGGCTGATTTCTTGTCCTGTGATAAAAAGGCTTCTGTTTCCAGTGCCAAAGCTTTCAGGGGAGCATTTGCAACAGGTTTGAACCATTTTTGAGTGAATTGCCAAAAGTCATATTTTTGCTGAAATTCTAACCCTGGGGCTTACGGATTTTTTCAAAAAAAAGGTTTTCCGCCGGTTAAGTTGATGAGGGCTGATTTCTTGTCCTGTGATAAAAAGGCTTCTGTTTCCAGTGCCAAAGCTTTCAGGGGAGCATTTGCAACCGGTTGGCACCATTTTTGAGTGAATTGCCAAAAGTCAGATTTTTGCTGAAATTCTGACCCCGGGGCTTACGGATTTTTTCAAAAAAATATTTTCTGCCTGATAAGTTGTTGAGGGCTGATTTCTTGTCCTGTGATAAAAATGCTTCTGTTTCGACTGTCAAAACTTTCAGGGGAGCATTTGCAACAGGTTTGAACCATTTTTGAGTGAATTGCCAAAAGTCATATTTTTGCTGAAATTCTAACCCCGGGGCTTACGGATTTTTTCAAAAAAAGGTTTTCCGCCGGTTAAGTTGATGAGGGCTGATTTCTTGTCCTGTGATAAAAAGGCTTCTGTTTCCAGTGCCAAAGCTTTCAGGGGAGCATTTGCAACAGGTTTGAACCATTCTTGAGTGAATTGCCAAAAGTCATATTTTTGCTGAAATTCTAACCACGGGGCTTACGGATTTTTTCAAAAAAAAGGTTTTCCGCCGGTTAAGTTGATGAGGGCTGATTTCTTGTCCTGTGATAAAAAGGCTTCTGTTTCCAGTGCCAAAGCTTTCAGGGGAGCATTTGCAACCGGTTGGCACCATTTTTGAGTGAATTGCCAAAAGTCAGATTTTTGCTGAAATTCTGACCCCGGGGCTTACGGATTTTTTCAAAAAAATATTTTCCGCCGGTTAAGTTGTTGAGGGCTGATTTCTTGTCCTGTGATAAAAAGGCTTCTGTTTTGACTGACAAAACTTTCAGGGGAGCATTTGCAACCGGTTGGCACCATTTTTGAGTGAATTGCCAAAAGTCAGATTTTTGCTGAAATTCTGACCCCGGGGTTACGGATTTTTTCAAAAAAATATTTTCCGCCGGTTAAGTTGTTGAGGGCTGATTTCTTGTCCTGTGATAAAAAGGCTTCTGTTTCGACTGTCAAAACTTTCAGGGGAGCATTGGCAACCGGTTGGCACCATTTTTGAGTGAATTGCCAAAAGTCAGATTTTTGCTGAAATTGTGACCCCGGGGCTTACGGATTTTTTCAAAAAAATATTTTCCGCTGGTTAAGTTGTTGAGGGCTGATTTCTAGTCCTGTGATAAAAAGCCTTCTCTTTCCAGCGCCAAAGCTTTCAGGGGAGCATTTGCAACCGGCTGGCACTTTTTTGAGTGAATTGCCAAAAGTCAGATTTTTGCTGAAATTGTGACCCCGGGGCTTAGGGATTTTTTCAAAAAAATATTTTCTGCCGGTTAAGTTTTTGAGGGCTGATTTCTTGTCCTGGGATAAAAAGACTTCTGTTTCCATCGCCAAAGCTTTCAGGGGAGCATTTGCAACCGGTTGGCACCATTTTTGAGTGAATTGCCAAAAGTCAGATTTTTGCTGAAATTGTGACCCCGGGGCTTACGGATTTTTTCAAAAAAATATTTTCCGCTGGTTAAGTTGTTGAGGGCTGATTTCTTGTGCTTTGATAAAAAGGCTTCTGTTTTGACTGACAAAAGTTTCAGGGGAGCATTTGCAACCGGTTGGCACCATTTTTGAGTCAATTGCCAAAAGTCAGATTTTTGCTGAAATTCTGACCCCGGGGCTTACGGATTTTTTCAAAAAAATATTTTCCGCCGGTTAAGTTGTTGAGGGCTGATTTCTTGTCCTGTGATAAAAAGGCTTCTGTTTCGACTGTCAAAACTTTCAGGGGAGCATTTGCAACTGGTTGGCACCATTTTTGAGTGAATTGCCAAAAGTCAGATTTTTGCTGAAATTTTGACCCCGGGGCTTACGGATTTTTTCAAAAAAATATTTTCCGCCTGATAAGTTGTTGAGGGCTGATTTCTTGTCCTGTGATAAAAAGGCTTCTGTTTCGACTGTCAAAACTTTCAGGGGAGCATTTGCAACCGGTTGGCACCATTTTTGAGTGAATTGCCAAAAGTCATATTTTTGCTGAAATTCTGACCCCGGGGCTTACGGATTTTTTCAAAAAAATATTTTCCGCCGGTTAAGTTGTTGAGGGCTGATTTCTTGTCCTGTGATAAAAAGGCTTCTGTTTTGACTGACAAAACTTTCAGGGGAGCATTTGCAACCGGTTGGCACCATTTTTGAGTGAATTGCCAAAAGTCAGATTTTTGCTGAAATTCTGACCCCGGGGTTACGGATTTTTTCAAAAAAATATTTTCCGCCGGTTAAGTTGTTGAGGGCTGATTTCTTGTCCTGTGATAAAAAGGCTTCTGTTTCCAGTGCCAAAGCTTTCAGGGGAGCATTTGCAACCGGTTGGCACCATTTTTGAGTGAATTCAGCCCTCAAAAACTTAACCAGCAGAAAATATTTTTTTGAAAAAATCCCTAAGCCCCGGGGTCACAATTTTAGCAAAAATCTGACTTTTGGCAATTCACTCAAAAATGGTGCCAAAAGCTTGAAAATGCTCCCCTGAAAGCTTTGGCACTGGAAACAGAAGCCTTTTTATCACAGGACAAGAAATCAGCCCTCATCAACTTAACCGGCGGAAAACCTTTTTTTTGAAAAAATCCGTAAGCCCCGGGGTTAGAATTTCAGCAAAAATATGACTTTTGGCAATTCACTCAAAAATGGTTCAAACCTGTTGCAAATGCTCCCCTGAAAGTTTTGACAGTCGAAACAGAAGCCTTTTTATCACAGGACAAGAAATCAGCCCTCAACAACTTATCAGGCAGAAAATATTTTTTTGAAAAAATCCGTAAGCCCCGGGGTCAGAATTTCAGCAAAAATCTGACTTTTGGCAATTCACTCAAAAATGGTGCCAACCGGTTGCAAATGCTCCCCTGAAGTTTTGTCAGTCAAAACAAAAGCCTTTTTATCACAGGACAAGAAATCAGCCCTCAACAACTTATCTGGCGGAAAATATTTTTTTGAAAAAAATTTCAGCAAAAATCTGACTTTTGGCAATTCACTCAAAAATGGTGCCAACCGGTTGCAAATGCTCCCCTGAAGGTTTTGACAGGCGAAACAGAAGCCTTTTTATCACAGGACAAGAAATCAGCCCTCAACAACTTAAATGGCGGTAATTTTTTTTTGAAAAAAATCCGTAAGCCCCGGGGTCAGAATTTCAGCAAAAATCTGACATTTGGCAATTCACTCAAAAATGGTGCCAACCGGTTGCAAACGCTCCCCTATGAAAGCTTTAGCGATGGAAACAGAAGCCTTTTTATCACATGACAAGAAATCAGCCCTCAACAACTTAACCGGCGGAAAATATTTTTTTGAAAAAATCCGTAAGCCCCGGGGTCAGAATTTCAGCAAAAATCTGACTTTTGGCAATTCACTCAAAAATGGTGTCAAAAGCTTGAAAATGCTCTCCTGAAAGGTTTGACAGTCAAAACAGAAGGCTTTTTATCACAGGACAAGAAATCAGCCCTCAACAACTTATCAGGCGGAAAATATTTTTTTGAAAAAATCCGTAAGCCCCGGGGTCAGAATTTCAGCAAAAATATGACTTTTGGCAATTCACTCAAAAATGGTGCCAACCGGTTGCCAATGCTCCCCTGAAAGTTTTGTCAGTCGAAAAAAAATCCTTTTTATCACAGGACAAGAAATCAGCCCTCAACAACTTATCAGGCGGAAAATATTTTTTTGAAAAAATCCATAAGCCCCGGGGTCAGAATTTCAGCAAAAATCTGACTTTTGGCAATTCACTCAAAAATGGTGCCAACCGGTTGCAAATGCTCCCCTGAAGGTTTTGACAGTCGAAACAGAAGCCTTTTTATCACAGGACAAGAAATCAGCCCTCATCAACTTAACCGGCGGAAAACCTTTTTTTTTGAAAAAATCCGTAAGCCCCGGGGTCAGAATTTCAGCAAAAATCTGACATTTGGCAATTCACTCAAAAATGGTGCCAACCGGTTGCAAACGCTCCCCCATGAAAGCTTTAGCGATGGAAACAGAAGCCTTTTTATCACATGACAAGAAATCAGCCCTCAACAACTTAACCGGCGGAAAATATTTTTTTGAAAAAATCCGTAAGCCCCGGGGTCAGAATTTCAGCAAAAATATGACTTTTGGAAATTCACTCAAAAATGGTGCCAACCGGTTGCAAATGCTCCCCTGAAAGTTTTGACAGTCAAAACAGAAGGCTTTTTATCACAGGACAAGAAATCAGCCCTCAACAACTTAACCGGTGGAAAATATTTTTTTGAAAAAATCCGTAAGCCCCGGGGTCAGAATTTCAGCAAAAATCTGACTTTTGGCAATTCACTCAAAAATGGTGCCAACCTTTTGCAAATGCTCCCCTGAAAGTTTTGTCAGTCGAAACAAAAGCCTTTTTATCACAGGACAAGAAATCAGCCCTCAACAACTTATCAGGCGGAAAATATTTTTTTGAAAAAATCTGTAAGCCCCGGGGTCAGAATTTCAGCAAAAATCTGAATTTTGGCAATTGACTCAAAAATGGTGCCAACCGGTTGCAAATGCTCCCCTGAAAGTTTTGTCAGTCAAAACAGAAGCCTTTTTATCAAAGGACAAGAAATCAGCCCTCAACAACTTAACCGGCGGAAAATATTTTTTTGAAAAAATCCGTAAGCCCCAGGGGTCAGAATTTCAGCAAAAATCTGACTTTTGGCAAGTCACAAAACAATGGTGCCAACCGGTTGCAAATGCTCCCCTGAAAGTTTTGACAGTCGAAACAGAAGCCTTTTTATCACAGGACAAGAAATCAGCCCTCAACAACTTAACCGGCGGAAATTTTTTTAAAAAAAAAAATCCGTAAGCCCCGGGGTCAGAATTTCAGCAAAAATCTGACTTTTGGCAATTCACTCAAAAATGGTGCCAACCTGTTGCAAATGCTCCCCTGAAAGTTTTGACAGTCGAAAAAGAAGCCTTTTTATCACAGGACAAGAAATCAGCCCTCAACAACTTCACCGGCGGAAAATATTTTTTTGAAAAAATCCGTAAGCCCCGGGGTCAGAATTTCAGCAAAAATATGACTTTTGGAAATTCACTCAAAAATGGTGCCAACCGGTTGCCAATGCTCCCCTGAAAGTTTTGACAGTCAAAAAAAACTTTTTCAAAAAAATATTTTCCACCGGTTAAGTTGTTGAGGGCTGATTTCTTGTCCTGTGATAAAAAGCCTTCTGTTTTGACTGTCAAAACTTTCAGGGGAGCATTGGCAACCGGTTGGCACCATTTTTGAGTGAATTTCCAAAAGTCATATTTTTGCTGAAATTCTGACCCCGGGGCTTACGGATTTTTTCAAAAAAATATTTTCCGCCGGTGAAGTTGTTGAGGGCTGATTTTTTGTCCTGTGATAAAAAGGCTTCTTTTTCGACTGTCAAAACTTTCAGGGGAGCATTTGCAACAGGTTGGCACCATTTTTGAGTGAATTGCCAAAAGTCAGATTTTTGCTGAAATTCTGACCCCGGGGCTTACGGATTTTTTTTTAAAAAAAAATTTCCGCCGGTTAAGTTGTTGAGGGCTGATTTCTTGTCCTGTGATAAAAAGGCTTCTGTTTCGACTGTCAAAACTTTCAGGGGAGCATTTGCAACCGGTTGGCACCATTGTTTTGTGACTTGCCAAAAGTCAGATTTTTGCTGAAATTCTGACCCCAGGGCTTACGGATTTTTTCAAAAAAATATTTTCTGCCTGATAAGTTGTTGAGGGCTGATTTCTTGTCCTGTGATAAAAAGGCTTCTGTTTCGACTGTCAAAACTTTCAGGGGAACATTTGCAACCGGTTGGCACCATTTTTGAGTGAATTGCCAAAAGTCATATTTTTGCTGAAATTCTAACCCCGGGGCTTACGGATTTTTTCAAAAAAAAGGTTTTCCGCCGGTTAAGTTGATGAGGGCTGATTTCTTGTCCTATGATAAAAAGGCTTCTGTTTTGACTGACAAAACTTTCAGGGGAGCATTGGCAACCGGTTGGCACCATTTTTGAGTGAATTGCCAAAAGTCAGATTTTTGCTGAAATTGTGACCCCGGGGCTTACGGATTTTTTCAAAAAAATATTTTCCGCTGGTTAAGTTGTTGAGGGCTGATTTCTATTCCTGTGATAAAAAGCCTTCTCTTTCCATCGCCAAAGCTTTCAGGGGAGCATTTGCAACCGGTTGGCACCATTTTTGAGTGAATTGCCAAAAGTCAGATTTTTGCTGAAATTGTGACCCCGGGGCTTACGGATTTTTTCAAAAAAATATTTTCCGCTGGTTAAGTTGTTGAGGGCTGATTTATTGTGCTTTGATAAAAAGGCTTCTGTTTTGACTGACAAAAGTTTCAGGGGAGCATTTGCAACCGGTTGGCACCATTTTTGAGTGAATTGCCAAATGTCAGATTTTTGCTGAAATTCTGACCCCGGGGCTTACGGATTTTTTTCAAAAAAAAATTACCGCCATTTAAGTTGTTGAGGGCTGATTTCTTGTCCTGTGATAAAAAGGCTTCTGTTTCGCCTGTCAAAACCTTCAGGGGAGCATTTGCAACAGGTTTGAACCATTTTTGAGTGAATTGCCAAAAGTCATATTTTTGCTGAAATTCTAACCCCGGGGCTTACGGATTTTTTCAAAAAAAAGGTTTTCCGCCGGTTAAGTTGATGAGGGCTGATTTCTTGTCCTGTGATAAAAAGGCTTCTGTTTCCAGTGCCAAAGCTTTCAGGGGAGCATTTGCAACAGGATTGAACCATTTTTGAGTGAATTGCCAAAAGTCATATTTTTGCTGAAATTCTAACCCCGGGGCTTACGGATTTTTTCAAAAAAAAGGTTTTCCGCCGGTTAAGTTGATGAGGGCTGATTTCTTGTCCTGTGATAAAAAGGCTTCTGTTTCCAGTGCCAAAGCTTTCAGGGGAGCATTTGCAACCGGTTGGCACCATTTTTGAGTGAATTGCCAAAAGTCATATTTTTGCTGAAATTCTGACCCCGGGGCTTACGGATTTTTTCAAAAAAATATTTTCTGCCGGTTAAGTTTTTGAGGGCTGATTTCTTGTCCTGTGATAAAAAGCCTTCTGTTTCGACTGTCAAAACTTTCAGGGGAGCATTTGCAACAGGTTTGAACCATTTTTGAGTGAATTGCCAAAAGTCAGATTTTTGCTGAAATTGTGACCCCGGGGCTTAGGGATTTTTTCAAAAAAATATTTTCTGCCGGTTAAGTTTTTGAGGGCTGATTTCTTGTCCTGGGATAAAAAGACTTCTGTTTCCATCGCCAAAGCTTTCAGGGGAGTATTTGCAACCGGTCGGCACCATTTTTGAGTGAATTGCCAAAAGTCAGATTTTTGCTAAAATTGTGACCCCGGGGCTTAGGGATTTTTTCAAAAAAATATTTTCTGCTGGTTAAGTTTTTGAGGGCTGATTTCTTGTCCTGGGATAAAAAGCCTTCTGTTTCGAGTTCCAAACCTTTCAGGAGAGCATTTTCAAGCTTTTGGCACCATTTTTGAGTGAATTGCCAAAAGTGAGATTTTTGCTGAAATTGTGACCCCGGGGCTTAGGGATTTTTTCAAAAAAAATATTTTCTGCCGGTTAAGTTTTTGCGGGCTGATTTCTTGTCCTGGGATAAAAAGCCTTCTGTTTCGAGTGCCAAACCTTTCAGAAGAGCACTTTCAAGTTTCTGGCACCATTTTTGTGTGAATTGCCAAAAGTGAGATTTTTGCTGAAATTGTGACCCCGGGGCTTAGGGATTTTTTCAAAAAAATATTTTCTGCCTGTTAAGTTTTTGAGGGCTGATTTCTTGTCCTGGGATAAAAAGACTTCTGTTTCGAGTGCCAAACCTTTCAGAAGAGCATTTCCAAGTTTCTGGCACCATTTTTGAGTGTATTGCCAAAAGTCAGATTTTTGCTGAAATTGTGACCCCAGGGCTTAGGGATTTTTTCAAAAAAATATTTTCTGCCGGTTAAGTTTTTGAGGGCTGATTTCTTGTCCTGGGATAAAAAGCCTTCTGTTTGGAGTGCCAAACCTTTTAGGAGAGCATTTTCAAGCTTTTGGGAACATTTTTGAGTGAATTGCCAAAAGTCAGATTTTTGCTGAAATTGTGACCCCGGGGCTTAGGGATTTTTTCAAAAAAATATTTTCTGCCGGTTAAGTTTTTGAGGGCTGATTTCTTGTCCTGTGATAAAAAGCCTCCTCTTTCGAGTGCCAAACATTTCAGGAGAGCATTTTCAAGCTTTTGGCACCATTTTTGAGTGAATTGCCAAACGTCAGATTTTTGCTGAAATTGTGACCCCGGGGCTTAGGGATTTTTTCAAAAAAATATTTTCTGCCGGTTAAGTTTTTCAGGGCTGATTTCTTGTCCTGGGATAAAAAGCCTTCTGTTTGGAGTGCCAAACTTTTTAGGAGAGCATTTTCAAGCTTTTGCAACATTTTTGAGTGAATTGCCAAAAGTCAGATTTTTGCTGAAATTGTGAACCCGGGGCTTAGGGATTTTTTCAAAAAAATATTTTCTGCCGGTCAATTTTTTGAGGGCTGATTTCTTTTCCTGGGATAAAAAGACTTCTGTTTCCATCGCCAAAGCTTTCAGGGGAGTATTTGCAACCGGTTGGCACCATTTTTGAGTGAATTGCCAAAAGTCAGATTTTTGCTGAAATTGTGACCGCGGGGCTTAGGGATTTTTTCAAAAAAATATTTTCTGCCGGTTAAGTTTTTGAGGGCTGATTTCTTGTCCTGGGATAATTGCCTTCTGTTTCGAGTGCCAAACCTTTCAGAAGAGCATTTCCAAGTTTCTGGCACCATTTTTGAGTGAATTGCCAAAAGTCAGATTTTTGCTGAAATTCTGACCCTGGGGCTTACGGATTTTTTCAAAAAAATATTTTCCGCCCGTTAAGTTGTTGAGGGCTGATTTCTTGTCCTGTGATAAAAAGGCTTCTGTTTCGACTGACAAAACTTTCAGGGGAGCATTTGCAACCGGTTGGCACCATTTTTGAGTGAATTGCCAAAAGTCAGATTTTTGCTGAAATTCTGACCCCGGGGCTTACGGATTTTTTCAAAAAAATATTTTCCTCCTGATAAGTTGTTGAGGGCTGATTTCTTGTCCTGTGATAAAAAGGCTTTTGTTTTGACTGACAAAACTTCAGGGGAGCATTTGCAACCGGTTGGCACCATTTTTGAGTCAATTGCCAAAAGTCAGCTTTTTGCTGAAGTTCTGACCCCGGGGCTTACGGATTTTTTCAAAAAAATATTTTCCACCGGTTAAGTTGTTGAGGGCTGATTTCTTGTCCTGTCATAAAAAGGCTTCTGTTTTGACTGACAAAACTTTCAGGGGAGCATTTGCAACCTGTTGGCACCATTTTTGAGTGAATTGCCAAAAGTCAGATTTTTGCTGAAATTCTGACCCCGGGGCTTACGGATTTTTTCAAAAAAAAAATTTCCGCCGGTTAAGTTGTTGAGGGCTGATTTCTTGTCCTGTGATAAAAAGCCTTCTGCTTCCAGCGCCAAAGCTTTCAGGGGAGCATTTGCAACCGGTTGGCACCATTTTTGAGTGAATTGCCAAAAGTCAGATTTTTGCTGAAATTCTGACCCCGGGGCTTACGGATTTTTTCAAATAAATATTTTCCGCCAGATAAGTTGTTGAGGGCTGATTTCTTGTCCTGTGATAAAAAGCCTTCTGTTTCCATCGCCAAACCTTTCAGGAGAGCATTTTCAAGCTTTTGACACCATTTTTGAGTGAATTGCCAAAAGTCAGATTTTTGCTGAAATTGTGACCCCGGGGCTTAGGGATTTTTTCAAAAAAATATTTTCTGCCGGTTAAGTTTTTGAGGGCTGATTTCTTGTCCTGGGATAAAAAGCCTTCTGTTTCGAGTGCCAAACCTTTCAGAAGAGCATTTTCAAGTTTCTGGCACCATTTTTGAGTGAATTGCCAAAAGTCAGATTTTTGCTGAAATTGTGACCCCGGGGCTTAGGGATTTTTTCAAAAAAATATTTTCTGCCGGTTAAGTTTTTGAGGGCTGATTTCTTGTCCTGGGATAAAAAGCCTTCTGTTTCGAGTGCCAAACCTTTCAGAAGAGCATTTCCAAGTTTCTGGCACCATTTTTGAGTGAATTGCCAAAAGTCAGATTTTTGCTGAAATTGTGACCGCGGGGCTTAGGGATTTTTTCAAAAAAATATTTTCTGCCGGTTAAGTTTTTGAGGGCTGATTTCTTGTCCTGGGATAAAAAGCCTTCTGTTTCGAGTGCCAAAACTTTCAGGAGAGCATTTTCAAGCTTTTGGCACCATTTTTGAGTGAATTGCCAAAAGTCAGATATTTGCTGAAATTGTGACCCCGGGGCTTAGGGATTCTTTCAAAAAAATATTTTCTGCCGGTTAAGTTTTTGAGGGCTGATTTCTTGTCCTGGGATAATTGCCTTCTGTTTCGAGTGCCAAACCTTTCAGAAGAGCATTTCCAAGTTTCTGGCACCATTTTTGAGTGAATTGCCAAAAGTCAGATTTTTGCTGAAATTCTGACCCTGGGGCTTACGGATTTTTTCAAAAAAATATTTTCCGCCCGTTAAGTTGTTGAGGGCTGATTTCTTGTCCTGTGATAAAAAGGCTTCTGTTTCGACTGACAAAACTTTCAGGGGAGCATTTGCAACCGGTTGGCACCATTTTTGAGTGAATTGCCAAAAGTCAGATTTTTGCTGAAATTCTGACCCCGGGGCTTACGGATTTTTTCAAAAAAATATTTTCCTCCTGATAAGTTGTTGAGGGCTGATTTCTTGTCCTGTGATAAAAAGGCTTTTGTTTTGACTGACACAACTTCAGGGGAGCATTTGCAACCGGTTGGCACCATTTTTGAGTCAATTGCCAAAAGTCAGCTTTTTGCTGAAGTTCTGACCCCGGGGCTTACGGATTTTTTCAAAAAAATATTTTCCACCGGTGAAGTTGTTGAGGGCTGATTTCTTGTCCTGTCATAAAAAGGCTTCTGTTTTGACTGACAAAACTTTCAGGGGAGCATTTGCAACCTGTTGGCACCATTTTTGAGTGAATTGCCAAAAGTCAGATTTTTGCTGAAATTCTGACCCCGGGGCTTACGGATTTTTTCAAAAAAAAATTTTCCGCCGGTTAAGTTGTTGAGGGCTGATTTCTTGTCCTGTGATAAAAAGCCTTCTGCTTCCAGCGCCAAAGCTTTCAGGGGAGCATTTGCAACCGGTTGGCACCATTTTTGAGTGAATTGCCAAAAGTCAGATTTTTGCTGAAATTCTGACCCCGGGGCTTACGGATTTTTTCAAAAAAATATTTACCGCCTGATAAGTTGTTGAGGGCTGATTTCTTGTCCTGTGATAAAAAGGATTCTGTTTTTACTGACAAAACTTTCAGGGGAGCATTTGCAACCGGTTGGCACCATTTTTGAGTGAATTGCCAAAAGTCAGCTTTTTGCTGAAATTCTGACCCCGGGGCTTACGGATTTTTTCAAAAAAATATTTACCGCCGGTTAAGTTGTTGAGGGCTGATTTCTTGTCCTGGGATAAAAAGCCTTCTGTTTCGACTGACAAAACTTTCAGGGGAGCATTTGCAACCGGTTGGCACCATTTTTGAGTGAATTGCCAAAAGTCAGCTTTTTGCTGAAATTCTGACCCCGGGGCTTACGGATTTTTTCAAATAAATATTTTCCGCCAGATAAGTTGTTGAGGGCTGATTTCTTGTCCTGTGATAAAAAGCCTTCTGTTTCCATCGCCAAACCTTTCAGGAGAGCATTTTCAAGCTTTTGACACCATTTTTGAGTGAATTGCCAAAAGTCAGATTTTTGCTGAAATTGTGACCCCGGGGCTTAGGGATTTTTTCAAAAAAATATTTTCTGCCGGTTAAGTTTTTGAGGGCTGATTTCTTGTCCTGGGATAAAAAGCCTTCTGTTTCGAGTGCCAAACCTTTCAGAAGAGCATTTCCAAGTTTCTGGCACCATTTTTGAGTGAATTGCCAAAAGTCAGATTTTTGCTGAAATTGTGACCCCAGGGCTTACGGATTTTTTCAAAAAAATATTTTCCGCCGGTTAAGTTGTTGAGGGCTGATTTCTTGTCCTGTGATAAAAAGGCTTCTGTTTCGACTGACAAAACTTTCAGGGGAGCATTTGCAACCGGTTGGCACCATTTTTGAGTGAATTGCCAAAAGTCAGATTTTTGCTGAAATTCTGACCCCGGGGCTTACGGATTTTTTCAAAAAAATATTTTCCTCCTGATAAGTTGTTGAGGGCTGATTTCTTGTCCTGTGATAAAAAGGCTTTTGTTTTGACTGACAAAACTTCAGGGGAGCATTTGCAACCGGTTGGCACCATTTTTGTTTTTTTTTTATTTTTTTAAAAAATTTTTTTATTGCGTTTCTTTCCATAGGTAAACAAATTTGTTTGGACAACAATATACAAGAAACATTTTCCATATATATAAAAAAAAACATAGAAAGAAGAAAAGATCATCACAAGATTTCTTCGACAACTTTTTGGACCTCCTCGCATCCTCTCAGCATTGCGTTCATCATTCTAACCAATTCAGCAATTTATTATCTTATTTCCCGACTTATTGTACCTTTGTATTTATTATGTTACCAGTTTCAAAAATTTGTAGTTTAATTTTAACACTCTTAATAAACATAATATTTTGTTTCTAATTTGTCTCATTTTTTCCCCTCAATACTTACTTTATCATTTACTTAAAATAAATTGCAGAAGCATAACGTTTCTTAATCGTGCACAGTCTTAGCACTCAAACAACTTATAATGTTTTTGCAAATAGTCCTTAAATTTTTTCCAGTCCTCCTCCATTGTTTCTTCGCTCAGATCTCGAATTCTGCCGGTCATTTCTGCCAACTCCATGTAGTCCATCAGCTGCGTCTGCCAGGCCGGTTGGCACCATTTTTGAGTCAATTGCCAAAAGACAGATTTTTGCTGAAGTTCTGACCCCGGGGCTTACGGATTTTTTCAAAAAAATATTTTCCACCGGTTAAGTTGTTGAGGGCTGATTTCTTGTCCTGTCATAAAAAGGCTTCTGTTTTGACTGACAAAACTTTCAGGGGAGCATTTGCAACCTGTTGGCACCATTTTTGAGTGAATTGCCAAAAGTCAGATTTTTGCTGAAATTCTGACCCCGGGGCTTACGGATTTTTTCAAATAAATATTTTCCGCCTGATAAGTTGTTGAGGGCTGATTTCTTGTCCTGTGATAAAAAGCCTTCTGTTTCCATCGCCAAACCTTTCAGGAGAGCATTTTCAAGCTTTTGACACCATTTTTGAGTGAATTGCCAAAAGTCAGATTTTTGCTGAAATTGTGACCCCGGGGCTTAGGCATTTTTTCAAAAAAATATTTTCTGCCGGTTAAGTTTTTGAGGGCTGATTTCTTGTCCTGTGATAAAAAGATTTATGTTTCCATCGCCAAAGCTTTAAGGGGAGCATTTGCAAACGGTTGGCACCATTTTTGAGTGAATTGCCAAAAGTCAGATTTTTGCTGAAATTGTGACCCCGGGGCTTAGGGATTTTTTCAAAAAAATATTTTCTGCCGGTTAAGTTTTTGAGGGCTGATTTCTTGTCCTGTGATAAAAAGCCTTCTGTTTCGAGTGCCAAACCTTTCAGGAGAGCATTTTCAAGCTTTTGGCACCATTTTTGAGTGAATTGCCAAAAGTCAGATTTTTGCTGAAATTGTGACCCCGGGGATTAGGGATTTTTTCAAAAAAATATTTTCTGCCGGTTAATTTTTAGAGGGCTGATTTCTTTTCCTGGGATAAAAAGACTTCTGTTTCCATCGCCAAAGCTTTCAGGGGAGTATTTGCAACCGGTTGGCACCATTTTTGAGTGAATTGCCAAAACTCAGATTTTTGCTGAAATTGTGACCCCGGGGCTTAGGGATTTTTTCAAAAAAATATTTTCTGCCGGTTAAGTTTTTGAGGGCTGATTTCTTGTCCTGGGATAAAAAGCCTTCTGTTTCGAGTGCCAAAACTTTCAGGAGAGCATTTTGAAGCTTTTGGCACCATTTTTGAGTGAATTGCCAAAAGTCAGATTTTTGCTGAAATTGTGACCCCGGGGCTTAGGGATTTTTTCAAAAAAATATTTTCTGCCGGTTAAGTTTTTGAGGGCTGATTTCTTGTCCTGGGATAAAAAGCCTTCTGTTTCGAGTGCCAAAACTTTCAGGAGGGCATTTTCAAGCTTTTGGCACCATTTTTGAGTGAATTGCCAAAAGTCAGATATTTGCTGAAATTGTGACCCCGGGCCTTAGGGATTTTTTCAAAAAAATATTTTCTGCCGGTTAAGTTTTTGAGAGCTGATTTCTTGTCCTGGGATAATTGCCTTCTGTTTCGAGTGCCAAACCTTTCAAAAGAGCATTTCCAAGTTTCTGGCACCATTTTTGAGTGAATTTCCAAAAGTCAGATTTTTGCTGAAATTCTGACCCCGGGGCTTACGGATTTTTTGAAAAAAATATTTTCCTCCTGATAAGTTGTTGAGGGCTGATTTCTTGTCCTGTGATAAAAAGGCTTTTGTTTTGACTGACAAAACTTCAGGGGAGCATTTCCAACCGGTTGACACCATTTTTGAGTCAATTGCCAAAAGTCAGATTTTTGCTGAAGTTCTGACCCCGAGGCTTACAGATTTTTTCAAAAAAATATTTTCCACCGGTTAAGTTGTTGAGGGCTGATTTCTTGTCCTGTCATAAAAAGGCTTCTATTTTGACTGACAAAACTTTCAGGGGAGCATTTGCAACCTGTTGGCACCATTTTTGAGTGAATTGCCAAAAGTCAGATTTTTGCTGAAATTCTGACCCCGGGGCTTACGGATTTTTTCAAATAAATATTTTCCGCCTGATAAGTTGTTGAGGGCTGATTTCTTGTCCTGTGATAAATAGCCTTCTGTTTCCATCGCCAAACCTTTCAGGAGAGCATTTTCAAGCTTTTGACACCATTTTTGAGTGAATTGCCAAAAGTCAGATTTTTGCTGAAATTGTGACCCCGGGGCTTAGGCATTTTTTCAAAAAAATATTTTCTGCCGGTTAATTTTTTGAGGGCTGATTTCTTTTCCTGGGATAAAAAGGCTTCTGTTTCGACTGACAAAACTTTCAGGGGAGCATTTGCAACCGGTTGGCACCATTTTTGAGTGAATTGCCAAAAGTCAGATTTTTGCTGAAATTCTGACCCCGGGGCTTACGGATTTTTTCAAAAAAATATTTTCCTCCTAATAAGTTGTTGAGGGCTGATTTCTTGTCCTGTGATAAAAGGGCTTTTGTTTTGACTGACAAAACTTCAGGGGAGCATTTGCAACCGGTTGGCACCATTTTTGAGTGAATTGCCAAAAGTCAGATTTTTGCTGAAGTTCTGACCCCGGGGTTTACAGATTTTTTCAAAAAAATATTTTCCACCGGTTAAGTTGTTGAGGGCTGATTTCTTGTCCTGTCATAAAAAGGCTTCTGTTTTGACTGACAAAACTTTCAGGGGAGCATTTGAAACCTGTTGGCACCATTTTTCAGTGAATTGCCAAAAGTCAGATTTTTGCTGAAATTGTGACCCCGGGGCTTAGGGATTTTTTCAAAAAAATATTTTCTGCCGGTTAAGTTTTTGAGGGCTGATTTCTTGTCCTGGGATAAAAAGCCTTCTGTTTCGAGTGCCAAAACTTTCAGGAGAGCATTTTCAAGCTTTTGGCACCATTTTTGAGTGAATTGCCAAAAGTCAGATTTTTGCTGAAATTCTGACCCCGGGGCTTACGGATTTTTTCAAAAAAATATTTTCCTCCTAATAAGTTGTTGAGGGCTGATTTCTTGTCCTGTGATAAAAGGGCTTTTGTTTTGACTGACAAAACTTCAGGGGAGCATTTGCAACCGGTTGGCACCATTTTTGAGTGAATTGCCAAAAGTCAGATTTTTGCTGAAGTTCTGACCCCGGGGTTTACAGATTTTTTCAAAAAAATATTTTCCACCGGTTAAGTTGTTGAGGGCTGATTTCTTGTCCTGTCATAAAAAGGCTTCTGTTTTGACTGACAAAACTTTCAGGGGAGCATTTGAAACCTGTTGGCACCATTTTTGAGTGAATTGCCAAAAGTCAGATTTTTGCTGAAATTGTGACCCCGGGGCTTAGGGATTTTTTCAAAAAAATATTTTCTGCCGGTTAAGTTTTTGAGGGCTGATTTCTTGTCCTGGGATAAAAAGCCTTCTGTTTCGAGTGCCAAAACTTTCAGGAGAGCATTTTCAAGCTTTTGGCACCATTTTTGAGTGAATTGCCAAAAGTCAGATTTTTGCTGAAATTGTGACCCCGGGGCTTAGGGATTTTTTCAAAAAAATATTTTCTGCCGGTTAAGTTTTTGAGGGCTGATTTCTTGTCCTGGGATAAAAAGCCTTCTGTTTCGAGTGCCAAAACTTTCAGGAGAGCATTTTCAAGCTTTTGGCACCATTTTTGAGTGAATTGCCAAAAGTCAGATATTTGCTGAAATTGTGACCCCGGGCCTTAGGGATTTTTTCAAAAAAATATTTTCTGCCGGTTAAGTTTTTGAGAGCTAATTTCTTGTCCTGGGATAATTGCCTTCTGTTTCGAGTGCCAAACCTTTCAAAAGAGCATTTCCAAGTTTCTGGCACCATTTTTGAGTGAATTTCCAAAAGTCAGATTTTTGCTGAAATTCTGACCCCGGGGCTTACGGATTTTTTCAAAAAAATATTTTCCGCCGGTTAAGTTGTTGAGGGCTGATTTCTTGTCCTGTGATAAAAAGGCTTCTGTTTCGACTGACAAAACTTTCAGGGGAGCATTTGCAACCGGTTGACACCATTTTTGAGTGAATTGCCAAAAGTCAGATTTTTGCTGAAATTCTGACCCCGGGGCTTACGGATTTCTTCAAAAAAATATTTTCCTCCTGATAAGTTGTTGAGGGCTGATTTCTTGTCCTGTGATAAAAAGGCTTTTGTTTTGACTGACAAAACTTCAGGGGAGCATTTGCAACCGTTTGGCACCATTTTTGAGTCAATTGCCAAAAGTCAGATTTTTGCTGAAGTTCTGACCCCGGGGCTTACAGATTTTTTCAAAAAAATATTTTCCACCGGTTAAGTTGTTGAGGGCTGATTTCTTGTCCTGTCATAAAAAGGCTTCTATTTTGACTGACAAAACTTTCAGGGGAGCATTTGCAACCTGTTGGCACCATTTTAGAGTGAATTGCCAAAAGTCAGATTTTTGCTGAAATTCTGACCCCGGGGCTTACGGATTTTTTCAAATAAATATTTTCCGCCTGATAAGTTGTTGAGGGCTGATTTCTTGTCCTGTGATAAAAAGCCTTCTGTTTCCATCGCCAAACCTTTCAGGAGAGCATTTTCAAGCTTTTGACACCATTTTTGAGTGAATTGCCAAAAGTCAGATTTTTGCTGAAATTGTGACCCCGGGGCTTAGGCATTTTTTCAAAAAAATATTTTCTGCCGGTTAAGTTTTTGAGGGCTGATTTCTTGTCCTGTCATAAAAAGATTTATGTTTCCATCGCCAAAGCTTTAAGGGGAGCATTTGCAACCGGTTGGCACCATTTTTGAGTGAATTGCCAAAAGTCAGATTTTTGCTGAAATTCTGACCCCGGGGCTTACGGATTTTTTCAAAAAAATATTTTCCTCCTGATAAGTTGTTGAGGGCTGATTTCTTGTCCTGTGATAAAAAGGCTTTTGTTTTGACTGACAAAACTTCAGGGGAGCATTTGCAACCGGTTGGCACCATTTTTGAGTCAATTGCCAAAAGTCAGATTTTTGCTGAAGTTCTGACCCCGGGGATTAGGGATTTTTTCAAAAAAATATTTTCTGCCGGTGAAGTTTTTGAGGGCTGATTTCTTGTCCTGTGATAAAAAGATTTATGTTTCCATCGCCAAAGCTTTAAGGGGAGCATTTGCAACCGGTTGGCACCATTTTTGAGTGAATTGCCAAAAGTCAGATTTTTGCTTAAATTCTGACCCCGGGGCTTACGGATTTTTTCAAAAAAATATTTTCCGCCGGTTAAGTTGTTGAGGGCTGATTTCTTGTCCTGTGATAAAAAGGCTTTTGTTTTGACTGACAAAACTTCAGGGGAGCATTTGCAACCGGTTGGCACCATTTTTGAGTCAATTGCCAAAAGTCAGATTTTTGCTGAAGTTCTGACCCCGGGGCTTACGGATTTTTTCAAAAAAATATTTTCCACCGGTTAAGTTGTTGAGGGCTGATTTCTTGTCCTGTCATAAAAAGGCTTCTGTTTTGACTGACAAAACTTTCAGGGGAGCATTTGCAACCTGTTGTCACCATTTTTGAGTGAATTGCCCAAAGTCAGATTTTTGCTGAAATTGTGACCCCGGGGATTAGGGATTTTTTCAAAAAAATATTTTCTGCCGGTGAAGTTTTTGAGGGCTGATTTCTTGTCCTGTGATAAAAAGCCTTCTGTTCCGAGTGCCAAACCTTTCAGAAGAGCATTTCCAAGTTTCTGGCACCATTTTTGAATGAATTGCCAAAAGTCATATTTTTGCTGAAATTCTAACCCCGGGGCTTACGGATTTTTTCAAAAAAATATTTTCCGCCGGTGAAGTTGTTGAGGGCTGATTTCTTGTCCTGTCATAAAAAGGCTTCTTTTTCGACTGTCAAAACTTTCAGGGGAGCATTTGCAACAGGTTTGAACCATTTTTGAGTGAATTGCCAAAAGTCATATTTTTGCTGAAATTCTAACCCCGGGGCTTACGGATTTTTTCAAAAAAAAGGTTTTCCGCCGGTTAAGTTGATGAGGGCTGATTTCTTGTCCTGTGATAAAAAGGCTTCTGTTTCCAGTGCCAAAGCTTTCAGGGGAGCATTTGCAACCGGTTGGCACCATTTTCGAGTGATTTGCCAAAAGTCAGATTTTTGCTGAAATTCTGACCCCGGGGCTTACGGATTTTTTCAAAAAAATATTTTCTGCCTGATAAGTTGTTGAGGGCTGATTTCTTGTCCTGTGATAAAAAGGCTTCTGTTTCGACTGTCAAAACTTTCAGGGGAGCATTTGCAACAGGTTTGAACCATTTTTGAGTGAATTGCCAAAAGTCATATTTTTGCTGAAATTCTAACCCCGGGGCTTACGGATTTTTTCAAAAAAATATTTTCCGCCGGTTAAGTTGATGAGGGCTGATTTCTTGTCCTGTGATAAAAAGGCTTCTGTTTCCAGTGCCAAAGCTTTCAGGGGAGCATTTGCAACAGGTTTGAACCATTCTTGAGTGAATTGCCAAAAGTCATATTTTTGCTGAAATTCTAACCCCGGGGCTTACGGATTTTTTCAAAAAAAAAGGTTTTCTGCCGGTTAAGTTGATGAGGGCTGATTTCTTGTCCTGTGATAAAAAGGCTTCTGTTTCCAGTGCCAAAGCTTTCAGGGGAGCATTTGCAACCGGTTGGCACCATTTTTGAGTGAATTGCCAAAAGTCAGATTTTTGCTGAAATTCTGACCCCGGGGCTTACGGATTTTTTCAAAAAAATATTTTCCGCCTGATAAGTTGTTGAGGGCTGATTTCTTGTCCTGTGATAAAAAGGATTTTTTTTCGACTGACGAAACTTTCAGGGGAGCATTGGCAACCGGTTGGCACCATTTTTGAGTGAATTGCCAAAAGTCAGATTTTGGCTGAAATTCTGACCCCGGGGCTTACGGATTTTTTCAAAAAAATATTTTCCGCTGGTTAAGTTTTTGAGGGCTGATTTCTAGTCCTGTGATAAAAAGCCTTCTCTTTCCTGCGCCAAAGCTTTCAGGGGAGCATTTGCAACCGGCTGGCACTTTTTTGAGTGAATTGCCAAAAGTCAGATTTTTGCTGAAATTGTGACCCCGGGGCTTAGGGATTTTTTCAAAAAAATATTTTCTGCCGGTTAAGTTTTTGAGGGCTGATTTCTTGTCCTGGGATAAAAAGACTTCTGTTTCCATCGCCAAAGCTTTCAGGGGAGCATTTGCAACCGGTCGGCACCATTTTTGAGTGAATTGCCAAAAGTCAGATTTTTGCTGAAATTGTGACCCCGGGGCTTAGGGATTTTTTCAAAAAAATATTTTCTGCCGGTTAAGTTTTTGAGGGCTGATTTCGTGTCCTGGGATAAAAAGCCTTCTGTTTCGAGTGCCAAAGCTTTCAGGAGAGCATTTTCAAGTTTCTGGCACCATTATTGAGTGAATTGCCAAAAGTCAGATTTTTGCTGAAATTGTGACCCCGGGGCTTACGGATTTTTTCAAAAAAATATTTTCCGCCGGTTAAGTTGTTGAGGGCTGATTTCTTGTCCTGTGATAAAAAGCCTTCTGCTTCCAGCGCCAAAACTTTCAGGGGAGCATTTGCAACCGGTTGGCATCATTTTTGAGTCAATTGCCAAAATTCAGATTTTTGCTGAAATTCTGACCCCGGGGCTTACAGATTTTTTCAAAAAAATATTTTCCGCCTGATAAGTTGTTGAGGGCTGATTTCTTGTCCTGTGATAAAAAGGCTTTTGTTTCGACTGACAAAACTTTCAGGGGAGCATTTGCAAAAGGTTGGCACCATTTTTGAGTGAATTGCCAAAAGTCAGATTTTTGCTGAAATTCTGACCCCGGGGCTTACGGATTTTTTCAAAAAAATATTTTCCACCGGTTAAGTTGTTGAGGGCTGATTTCTTGTCCTGTGATAAAAAGCCTTCTGTTTTGACTGTCAAAACTTTCAGGGGAGCATTTGCAACCGGTTGGCACCATTTTTGAGTGAATTTCCAAAAGTCATATTTTTGCTGAAATTCTGACCCCGGGGCTTACGGATTTTTTCAAAAAAATATTTTCCGCCGGTTAAGTTGTTGAGGGCTGATTTCTTGTCATGTGATAAAAAGGCTTCTGTTTCCATCGCTAAAGCTTTCATGGGGGAGCGTTTGCAACCGGTTGGCACCATTTTTGAGTGAATTGCCAAATGTCAGATTTTTGCTGAAATTCTGACCCCGGGGCTTACGGATTTTTTCAAAAAAAAAGGTTTTCCGCCGGTTAAGTTGATGAGGGCTGATTTCTTGTCCTGTGATAAAAAGGCTTCTGTTTCGACTGTCAAAACCTTCAGGGGAGCATTTGCAACCGGTTGGCACCATTTTTGAGTGAATTGCCAAAAGTCAGATTTTTGCTGAAATTCTGACCCCGGGGCTTATGGATTTTTTCAAAAAAATATTTTCCGCCTGATAAGTTGTTGAGGGCTGATTTCTTGTCCTGTGATAAAAAGGATTTTTTTTCGACTGACAAAACTTTCAGGGGAGCATTGGCAACCGGTTGGCACCATTTTTGAGTGAATTGCCAAAAGTCAGATTTTTGCTGAAATTCTGACCCCGGGGCTTACGGATTTTTTCAAAAAAATATTTTCCGCCTGATAAGTTGTTGAGGGCTGATTTCTTGTCCTGTGATAAAAAGCCTTCTGTTTTGACTGTCAAACCTTTCAGGAGAGCATTTTCAAGCTTTTGACACCATTTTTGAGTGAATTGCCAAAAGTCAGATTTTTGCTGAAATTCTGACCCCGGGGCTTACGGATTTTTTCAAAAAAATATTTTCCGCCGGTTAAGTTGTTGAGGGCTGATTTCTTGTCATGTGATAAAAAGGCTTCTGTTTCCATCGCTAAAGCTTTCATAGGGGAGCGTTTGCAACCGGTTGGCACCATTTTTGAGTGAATTGCCAAATGTCAGATTTTTGCTGAAATTCTGACCCCGGGGCTTACGGATTTTTTTCAAAAAAAAATTACCGCCATTTAAGTTGTTGAGGGCTGATTTCTTGTCCTGTGATAAAAAGGCTTCTGTTTCGCCTGTCAAAACCTTCAGGGGAGCATTTGCAACCGGTTGGCACCATTTTTGAGTGAATTGCCAAAAGTCAGATTTTTGCTGAAATTTTTTTCAAAAAAATATTTTCCGCCTGATAAGTTGTTGAGGGCTGATTTCTTGTCCTGTGATAAAAAGGCTTTTGTTTTGACTGACAAAACTTCAGGGGAGCATTTGCAACCGGTTGGCACCATTTTTGAGTGAATTGCCAAAAGTCAGATTTTTGCTGAAATTCTGACCCCGGGGCTTACGGATTTTTTCAAAAAAATATTTTCTGCCTGATAAGTTGTTGAGGGCTGATTTCTTGTCCTGTGATAAAAAGGCTTCTGTTTCGACTGTCAAAACTTTCAGGGGAGCATTTGCAACAGGTTTGAACCATTTTTGAGTGAATTGCCAAAAGTCATATTTTTGCTGAAATTCTAACCCCGGGGCTTACGGATTTTTTCAAAAAAAAGGTTTTCCGCCGGTTAAGTTGATGAGGGCTGATTTCTTGTCCTGTGATAAAAAGGCTTCTGTTTCCAGTGCCAAAGCTTTCAGGGGAGCATTTGCAACAGGTTTGAACCATTCTTGAGTGAATTGCCAAAAGTCATATTTTTGCTGAAATTCTAACCCCGGGGCTTACGGATTTTTTCAAAAAAAAAGGTTTTCCGCCGGATAAGTTGATGAGGGCTGATTTCTTGTCCTGTGATAAAAGGGCTTCTGTTTCCAGTGCCAAAGCTTTCAGGGGAGCATTTGCAACCGGTTGGCACCATTTTTGAGTGAATTGCCAAAAGTCAGATTTTTGCTGAAATTCTGACCCCGGGGCTTACGGATTTTTTCAAAAAAATATTTTCCGCCTGATAAGTTGTTGAGGGCTGATTTCTTGTCCTGTGATAAAAAGGATTTTTTTTCGACTGACGAAACTTTCAGGGGAGCATTGGCAACCGGTTGGCACCATTTTTGAGTGAATTTCCAAAAGTCATATTTTTGCTGAAATTCTGACTCCGGGGCTTACGGATTTTTTCAAAAAAATGTTTTCCGCCGGTTAAGTTGTTGAGGGCTGATTTCTTGTCATGTGATAAAAAGGCTTCTGTTTCCATCGCTAAAGCTTTCATAGGGGAGCATTTGCAACCGGCTGGCACCATTTTTGAGTGAATTGCCAAAAGTCAGATTTTTGCTGAAATTCTGACCCCGGGGCTTACGGATTTTTTCAAAAAAATATTTTCCGCCTGATAAGTTGTTGAGGGCTGATTTCTTGTCCTGTGATAAAAAGCCTTCTGTTTTGACTGTCAAACCTTTCAGGAGAGCATTTTCAAGCTTTTGACACCATTTTTGAGTGAATTGCCAAAAGTCAGATTTTTGCTGAAATTCTGACCCCGGGGCTTACGGATTTTTTCAAAAAAATATTTTCCGCCGGTTAAGTTGTTGAGGGCTGATTTCTTGTCATGTGATAAAAAGGCTTCTGTCTCCATCGCTAAAGCTTTCATAGGGGAGCGTTTGCAACCGGTTGGCACCATTTTTGAGTGAATTGCCAAAAGTCAGATTTTTGCTGAAATTCTGACCCCGGGGCTTACGGATTTTTTCAAAAAAATATTTTCTGCCTGATAAGTTGTTGAGGGCTGATTTCTTGTCCTGTGATAAAAAGGCTTCTGTTTCGACTGTCAAAACTTTCAGGGGAGCATTTGCAACAGGTTTGAACCATTTTTGAGTGAATTGCCAAAAGTCATATTTTTACTGAAATTCTAACCCCGGGGCTTACGGATTTTTTCAAAAAAAAGGTTTTCCGCCGGTTAAGTTGATGAGGGCTGATTTCTTGTCCTGTGATAAAAAGGCTTCTGTTTCCAGTGCCAAAGCTTTCAGGGGAGCATTTGCAACAGGTTTGAACCATTCTTGAGTGAATTGCCAAAAGTCATATTTTTGCTGAAATTCTAACCCCGGGGCTTACGGATTTTTTCAAAAAAAAGGTTTTCCGCCGGTTAAGTTGATGAGGGCTGATTTCTTGTCCTGTGATAAAAAGGCTTCTGTTTCCAGTGCCAAAGCTTTCAGGGGAGCATTTGCAACAGGTTTGAACCATTCTTGAGTGAATTGCCAAAAGTCATATTTTTGCTGAAATTCTAACCCCGGGGCTTACGGATTTTTTCAAAAAAAAAGGTTTTCCGCCGGTTAAGTTGATGAGGGCTGATTTCTTGTCCTGTGATAAAAAGGCTTCTGTTTCCAGTGCCAAAGCTTTCAGGGGAGCATTTGCAACCGGTTGGCACCATTTTTGAGTGAATTGCCAAAAGTCAGATTTTTGCTGAAATTCTGACCCCGGGGCTTACGGATTTTTTCAAAAAAATATTTTCCGCCTGATAAGTTGTTGAGGGCTGATTTCTTGTCCTGTGATAAAAAGCCTTCTGCTTCCAGCGCCAAAACTTTCAGGGGAGCATTTGCAACCGGTTGGCATCATTTTTGAGTCAATTGCCAAAATTCAGATTTTTGCTGAAATTCTGACCCCGGGGCTTACAGATTTTTTCAAAAAAATATTTTCCGCCTGATAAGTTGTTGAGGGCTGATTTCTTGTCCTGTGATAAAAAGGCTTTTGTTTCGACTGACAAAACTTTCAGGGGAGCATTTGCAAAAGGTTGGCACCATTTTTGAGTGAATTGCCAAAAGTCAGATTTTTGCTGAAATTCTGACCCCGGGGCTTACGGATTTTTTCAAAAAAATATTTTCCACCGGTTAAGTTGTTGAGGGCTGATTTCTTGTCCTGTGATAAAAAGCCTTCTGTTTTGACTGTCAAAACTTTCAGGGGAGCATTGGCAACCGGTTGGCACCATTTTTGAGTGAATTTCCAAAAGTCATATTTTTGCTGAAATTCTGACTCCGGGGCTTACGGATTTTTTCAAAAAAATGTTTTCCGCCGGTTAAGTTGTTGAGGGCTGATTTCTTGTCATGTGATAAAAAGGCTTCTGTTTCCATCGCTAAAGCTTTCATAGGGGAGCGTTTGCAACCGGTTGGCACCATTTTTGAGTGAATTGCCAAATGTCAGATTTTTGCTGAAATTCTGACCCCGGGGCTTACGGATTTTTTCAAAAAAAAATTACCGCCATTTAAGTTGTTGAGGGCTGATTTCTTGTCCTGTGATAAAAAGGCTTCTGTTTCGACTGTCAAAACCTTCAGGGGAGCATTTGCAACCGGTTGGCACCATTTTTGAGTGAATTGCCAAAAGTCAGATTTTTGCTGAAATTCAGACCCCGGGGCTTATGGATTTTTTCAAAAAAATATTTTCCGCCTGATAAGTTGTTGAGGGCTGATTTCTTGTCCTGTGATAAAAAGGATTTTTTTTCGACTGACAAAACTTTCAGGGGAGCATTGGCAACCGGTTGGCACCATTTTTGAGTGAATTGCCAAAAGTCAGATTTTTGCTGAAATTCTGACCCCGGGGCTTACGGATTTTTTCAAAAAAATATTTTCCGCCTGATAAATTGTTGAGGGCTGATTTCTTGTCCTGTGATAAAAAGCCTTCTGTTTTGACTGTCAAACCTTTCAGGAGAGCATTTTCAAGCTTTTGACACCATTTTTGAGTGAATTGCCAAAAGTCAGATTTTTGCTGAAATTCTGACCCCGGGGCTTACGGATTTTTTCAAAAAAATATTTTCCGCCGGTGAAGTTGTTGAGGGCTGATTTCTTGTCCTGTGATAAAAAGGCTTCTGTTTCGACTGTCAAAACTTTCAGGGGAGCATTTGCAACAGGTTTGAACCATTTTTGAGTGAATTGCCAAAAGTCAGATTTTTGCTGAAATTGTGACCCCGGGGCTTAGGGATTTTTTCAAAAAAATATTTTCTGCCGGTTAAGTTTTTGAGGGCTGATTTCTTGTCCTGGGATAAAAAGACTTCTGTTTCCATCGCCAAAGCTTTCAGGGGAGCATTTGCAACCGGTCGGCACCATTTTTGAGTGAATTGCCAAAAGTCAGATTTTTGCTGAAATTGTGACCCCGGGGCTTAGGGATTTTTTCAAAAAAATATTTTCTGCCGGTTAAGTTTTTGAGGGCTGATTTCGTGTCCTGGGATAAAAAGCCTTCTGTTTCGAGTGCCAAAGCTTTCAGGAGAGCATTTTCAAGTTTCTTGCACCATTATTGAGTGAATTGCCAAAAGTCAGATTTTTGCTGAAATTGTGACCCCGGGGCTTACGGATTTTTTCAAAAAAATATTTTCCGCCGGTTAAGTTGTTGAGGGCTGATTTCTTGTCCTGTGATAAAAAGCCTTCTGCTTCCAGCGCCAAAACTTTCAGGGGAGCATTTGCAACCGGTTGGCATCATTTTTGAGTCAATTGCCAAAATTCAGATTTTTGCTGAAATTCTGACCCCGGGGCTTACAGATTTTTTCAAAAAAATATTTTCCGCCTGATAAGTTGTTGAGGGCTGATTTCTTGTCCTGTGATAAAAAGGCTTTTGTTTCGACTGACAAAACTTTCAGGGGAGCATTTGCAAAAGGTTGGCACCATTTTTGAGTGAATTGCCAAAAGTCAGATTTTTGCTGAAATTCTGACCCCGGGGCTTACGGATTTTTTCAAAAAAATATTTTCCACCGGTTAAGTTGTTGAGGGCTGATTTCTTGTCCTGTGATAAAAAGCTTTCTGTTTTGACTGTCAAAACTTTCAGGGGAGCATTGGCAACCGGTTGGCACCATTTTTGAGTGAATTTCCAAAAGTCATATTTTTGCTGAAATTCTGACCCCGGGGCTTACGGATTTTTTCAAAAAAATATTTTCCGCCGGTTAAGTTGTTGAGGGCTGATTTCTTGTCATGTGATAAAAAGGCTTCTGTTTCCATCGCTAAAGCTTTCATAGGGGAGCGTTTGCAACCGGTTGGCACCATTTTTGAGTGAATTGCCAAATGTCAGATTTTTGCTGAAATTCTGACCCCGGGGCTTACGGATTTTTTCAAAAAAAAATTACCGCCATTTAAGTTGTTGAGGGCTGATTTCTTGTCCTGTGATAAAAAGGCTTCTGTTTCGACTGTCAAAACCTTCAGGGGAGCATTTGCAACCGGTTGGCACCATTTTTGAGTGAATTGCCAAAAGTCAGATTTTTGCTAAAATTGTGACCCCGGGGCTTAGGGATTTTTTCAAAAAAATATTTTCTGCTGGTTAAGTTTTTGAGGGCTGATTTCTTGTCCTGGGATAAAAAGCCTTCTGTTTCGAGTTCCAAACCTTTCAGGAGAGCATTTTCAAGCTTTTGGCACCATTTTTGAGTGAATTGCCAAAAGTCAGATTTTTGCTGAAATTCTGACCCCGGGGCTTACGGATTTTTTCAAAAAAATATTTTCCGCCGGTTAAGTTGTTGAGGGCTGATTTCTTGTCATGTGATAAAAAGGCTTCTGTTTCCATCGCTAAAGCTTTCATAGGGGAGCGTTTGCAACCGGTTGGCACCATTTTTGAGTGAATTGCCAAATGTCAGATTTTTGCTGAAATTCTGACCCCGGGGCTTACGGATTTTTTTCAAAAAAAAATTACCGCCATTTAAGTTGTTGAGGGCTGATTTCTTGTCCTGTGATAAAAAGGCTTCTGTTTCGCCTGTCAAAACCTTCAGGGGAGCATTTGCAACCGGTTGGCACCATTTTTGAGTGAATTGCCAAAAGTCAGATTTTTGCTGAAATTTTTTTCAAAAAAATATTTTCCGCCTGATAAGTTGTTGAGGGCTGATTTCTTGTCCTGTGATAAAAAGGATTTTTTTTCGACTGACAAAACTTTCAGGGGAGCATTGGCAACCGGTTGGCACCATTTTTGAGTGAATTGCCAAAAGTCAGATTTTTGCTGAAATTCTGACCCCGGGGCTTATGGATTTTTTCAAAAAAATATTTTCCGCCTGATAAGTTGTTGAGGGCTGATTTCTTGTCCTGTGATAAAAAGGCTTTTGTTTTGACTGACAAAACTTCAGGGGAGCATTTGCAACCGGTTGGCACCATTTTTGAGTGAATTGCCAAAAGTCAGATTTTTGCTGAAATTGTGACCCCGGGGCTTAGGGATTTTTTCAAAAAAATATTTTCTGCCCGTTAGGTTTTTGAGGGCTGATTTATTTTCCTTTGATAAAAAGCCTTCTGTTTCCATCGCCAAAGCTTTCAGGGGAGCATTTGCAACGGGTTGGCAACATTTTTGAGTGAATTGCCAAAAGTCAAATTTTTGCTGAAATTGCGGCCCCGGGGGCTTAGGGATTTTTTCAAAAAAATATTTTCTGCCGGTTAAGTTTTTGAGGGCTGATTTCTTGTCCTGTGATAAAAAGCCTTCTGTTTCGAGTGCCAAACCTTTCAGGAGAGCATTTTCAAGTTTTTGGCACCATTTTTGAGTGAATTGCCAAAAGTCAGATTTTTGCTGAAATTGTGACCTTAGGGCTTAGGGATTTTTTCAAAAAAATATTTTTTGCCGGTTATGTTTTTGAGGGCTGATTTCTTGTCCTGGGATAAAAAGCCTTCTGTTTCAAGTGCCAAACCTTTCAGGAGAGCATTTTCAAGCTTTTGGCACCATTTTTGAGTGAATTGCCAAAAGTCAGATTTTTGCTAAAATTGTGACCCCGGGGCTTAGGGATTTTTTCAAAAAAATATTTTCTGCTGGTTAAGTTTTTGAGGGCTGATTTCTTGTCCTGGGATAAAAAGCCTTCTGTTTCGAGTTCCAAACCTTTCAGGAGAGCATTTTCAAGCTTTTGGCACCATTTTTGAGTGAATTGCCAAAAGTGAGATTTTTGCTGAAATTGTGACCCCGGGGCTTAGGGATTTTTTCAAAAAAAATATTTTCTGCCGGTTAAGTTTTTGCGGGCTGATTTCTTGTCCTGGGATAAAAAGCCTTCTGTTTCGAGTGCCAAACCTTTCAGAAGAGCACTTTCAAGTTTCTGGCACCATTTTTGTGTGAATTGCCAAAAGTGAGATTTTTGCTGAAATTGTGACCCCGGGGCTTAGGGATTTTTTCAAAAAAATATTTTCTGCCTGTTAAGTTTTTGAGGGCTGATTTCTTGTCCTGGGATAAAAAGACTTCTGTTTCGAGTGCCAAACCTTTCAGAAGAGCATTTCCAAGTTTCTGGCACCATTTTTGAGTGTATTGCCAAAAGTCAGATTTTTGCTGAAATTGTGACCCCAGGGCTTAGGGATTTTTTCAAAAAAATATTTTCTGCCGGTTAAGTTTTTGAGGGCTGATTTCTTGTCCTGGGATAAAAAGCCTTCTGTTTGGAGTGCCAAACCTTTTAGGAGAGCACTTTCAAGCTTTTGGGAACATTTTTGAGTGAATTGCCAAAAGTCAGATTTTTGCTGAAATTGTGACCCCGGGGCTTAGGGATTTTTTCAAAAAAATATTTTCTGCCGGTTAAGTTTTTGAGGGCTGATTTCTTGTCCTGTGATAAAAAGCCTCCTCTTTCGAGTGCCAAACATTTCAGGAGAGCATTTTCAAGCTTTTGGCCCCATTTTTGAGTGAATTGCCAAAAGTCAGATTTTTGCTGAAATTGTGACCCCGGGGCTTAGGGATTTTTTCAAAAAAATATTTTCTGCCGGTTAAGTTTTTCAGGGCTGATTTCTTGTCCTGGGATAAAAAGCCTTCTGTTTGGAGTGCCAAACTTTTTAGGAGAGCATTTTCAAGCTTTTGCAACATTTTTGAGTGAATTGCCAAAAGTCAGATTTTTGCTGAAATTGTGACCCCGGGGCTTAGGGATTTTTTCAAAAAAATATTTTCTGCCGGTCAATTTTTTGAGGGCTGATTTCTTTTCCTGGGATAAAAAGACTTCTGTTTCCATCGCCAAAGCTTTCAGGGGAGTATTTGCAACCGGTTGGCACCATTTTTGAGTGAATTGCCAAAAGTCAGATTTTTGCTGAAATTCTGACCCCGGGGCTTACGGATTTTTTCAAAAAAATATTTTCCACGGGTAAAGTTGTTGAGGGCTGATTTCTTGTCCTGTGATAAAAAGGCTACTGTTTCGACTGACAAAACTTTCAGGGGAGCATTTGCAACCGGTTGGCACCATTTTTGAGTGAATTGCCAAAAGTCAGATTTTCGCTGAAGTTCTGACCCCGGGGCTTAGGGATTTTTTCAAAAAAATATTTTCTGCCGGTTAAGTTGTTGAGGGCTGATTTCTTGTCCTGTCATAAAAAGGCTTCTGTTTTGACTGACAAAACTTTCAGGGGAGCATTTGCAACCTGTTGGCACCATTTTTGAGTGAATTGCCAAAAGTCAGATTTTTGCTGAAATTCTGACCCCGGGGCTTTCGGATTTTTTCAAAAAAATATTTTCCTCCTGATAAGTTGTTGAGGGCTGATTTCTTGTCCTGTGATAAAAAGGCTTTTGTTTTGACTGACAAAACTTCAGGGGAGCATTTGCAACCGGTTGGCACCATTTTTGAGTCAATTGCCAAAAGTCAGATTTTTGCTGAAGTTCTGACCCCGGGGCTTACGGATTTTTTCAAATAAATATTTTCCACCGGTTAAGTTGTTGAGGGCTGATTTCTTGTCCTGTCATAAAAAGGCTTCTGTTTTGACTGACAAAACTTTCAGGGGAGCATTTGCAACCTGTTGGCACCATTTTTGAGTGAATTGCCAAAAGTCAGATTTTTGCTGAAATTCTGACCCCGGGGCTTACGGATTTTTTCAAAAAAAAATTTTCCGCCGGTTAAGTTGTTGAGGGCTGATTTCTTGTCCTGTGATAAAAAGCCTTCTGCTTCCAGCGCCAAAGCTTTCAGGGGAGCATTTGCAACCGGTTGGCACCATTTTTGAGTGAATTGCCAAAAGTCAGATTTTTGCTGAAATTCTGACCCCGGGGCTTACGGATTTTTTCAAATAAATATTTTCCGCCAGATAAGTTGTTGAGGGCTGATTTCTTGTCCTGTGATAAAAAGCCTTCTGTTTCCATCGCCAAACCTTTCAGGAGAGCATTTTCAAGCTTTTGACACCATTTTTGAGTGAATTGCCAAAAGTCAGATTTTTGCTGAAATTGTGACCCCGGGGCTTAGGGATTTTTTCAAAAAAATATTTTCTGCCGGTTAAGTTTTTGAGGGCTGATTTCTTGTCCTGGGATAAAAAGCCTTCTGTTTCGAGTGCCAAACCTTTCAGAAGAGCATTTTCAAGTTTCTGGCACCATTTTTGAGTGAATTGCCAAAAGTCAGATTTTTGCTGAAATTGTGACCCCGGGGCTTAGGGATTTTTTCAAAAAAATATTTTCTGCCGGTTAAGTTTTTGAGGGCTGATTTCTTGTCCTGGGATAAAAAGCCTTCTGTTTCGAGTGCCAAACCTTTCAGAAGAGCATTTCCAAGTTTCTGGCACCATTTTTGAGTGAATTGCCAAAAGTCAGATTTTTGCTGAAATTGTGACCGCGGGGCTTAGGGATTTTTTCAAAAAAATATTTTCTGCCGGTTAAGTTTTTGAGGGCTGATTTCTTGTCCTGGGATAAAAAGCCTTCTGTTTCGAGTGCCAAAACTTTCAGGAGAGCATTTTCAAGCTTTTGGCACCATTTTTGAGTGAATTGCCAAAAGTCAGATATTTGCTGAAATTGTGACCCCGGGGCTTAGGGATTCTTTCAAAAAAATATTTTCTGCCGGTTAAGTTTTTGAGGGCTGATTTCTTGTCCTGGGATAATTGCCTTCTGTTTCGAGTGCCAAACCTTTCAGAAGAGCATTTCCAAGTTTCTGGCACCATTTTTGAGTGAATTGCCAAAAGTCAGATTTTTGCTGAAATTCTGACCCTGGGGCTTACGGATTTTTTCAAAAAAATATTTTCCGCCCGTTAAGTTGTTGAGGGCTGATTTCTTGTCCTGTGATAAAAAGGCTTCTGTTTCGACTGACAAAACTTTCAGGGGAGCATTTGCAACCGGTTGGCACCATTTTTGAGTGAATTGCCAAAAGTCAGATTTTTGCTGAAATTCTGACCCCGGGGCTTACGGATTTTTTCAAAAAAATATTTTCCTCCTGATAAGTTGTTGAGGGCTGATTTCTTGTCCTGTGATAAAAAGGCTTTTGTTTTGACTGACAAAACTTCAGGGGAGCATTTGCAACCGGTTGGCACCATTTTTGAGTCAATTGCCAAAAGTCAGCTTTTTGCTGAAGTTCTGACCCCGGGGCTTACGGATTTTTTCAAAAAAATATTTTCCACCGGTTAAGTTGTTGAGGGCTGATTTCTTGTCCTGTCATAAAAAGGCTTCTGTTTTGACTGACAAAACTTTCAGGGGAGCATTTGCAACCTGTTGGCACCATTTTTGAGTGAATTGCCAAAAGTCAGATTTTTGCTGAAATTCTGACCCCGGGGCTTACGGATTTTTTCAAAAAAAATTTTTCCGCCGGTTAAGTTGTTGAGGGCTGATTTCTTGTCCTGTGATAAAAAGCCTTCTGCTTCCAGCGCCAAAGCTTTCAGGGGAGCATTTGCAACCGGTTGGCACCATTTTTGAGTGAATTGCCAAAAGTCAGATTTTTGCTGAAATTCTGACCCCGGGGCTTACGGATTTTTTCAAAAAAATATTTACCGCCTGATAAGTTGTTGAGGGCTGATTTCTTGTCCTGTGATAAAAAGGATTCTGTTTTTACTGACAAAACTTTCAGGGGAGCATTTGCAACCGGTTGGCACCATTTTTGAGTGAATTGCCAAAAGTCAGCTTTTTGCTGAAATTCTGACCCCGGGGCTTACGGATTTTTTCAAAAAAATATTTACCGCCGGTTAAGTTGTTGAGGGCTGATTTCTTGTCCTGGGATAAAAAGCCTTCTGTTTCGACTGACAAAACTTTCAGGGGAGCATTTGCAACCGGTTGGCACCATTTTTGAGTGAATTGCCAAAAGTCAGCTTTTTGCTGAAATTCTGACCCCGGGGCTTACGGATTTTTTCAAATAAATATTTTCCGCCAGATAAGTTGTTGAGGGCTGATTTCTTGTCCTGTGATAAAAAGCCTTCTGTTTCCATCGCCAAACCTTTCAGGAGAGCATTTTCAAGCTTTTGACACCATTTTTGAGTGAATTGCCAAAAGTCAGATTTTTGCTGAAATTGTGACCCCGGGGCTTAGGGATTTTTTCAAAAAAATATTTTCTGCCGGTTAAGTTTTTGAGGGCTGATTTCTTGTCCTGGGATAAAAAGCCTTCTGTTTCGAGTGCCAAACCTTTCAGAAGAGCATTTCCAAGTTTCTGGCACCATTTTTGAGTGAATTGCCAAAAGTCAGATTTTTGCTGAAATTGTGACCCCAGGGCTTACGGATTTTTTCAAAAAAATATTTTCCTCCTGATAAGTTGTTGAGGGCTGATTTCTTGTCCTGTGATAAAAAGGCTTTTGTTTTGACTGACAAAACTTCAGGGGAGCATTTGCAACCGGTTGGCACCATTTTTGAGTCAATTGCCAAAAGTCAGCTTTTTGCTGAAGTTCTGACCCCGGGGCTTACGGATTTTTTCAAAAAAATATTTTCCACCGGTTAAGTTGTTGAGGGCTGATTTCTTGTCCTGTCATAAAAAGGCTTCTGTTTTGACTGACAAAACTTTCAGGGGAGCATTTGCAACCTGTTGGCACCATTTTTGAGTGAATTGCCAAAAGTCAGATTTTTGCTGAAATTCTGACCCCGGGGCTTACGGATTTTTTCAAAAAAATTTTTTCCGCCGGTTAAGTTGTTGAGGGCTGATTTCTTGTCCTGTGATAAAAAGCCTTCTGCTTCCAGCGCCAAAGCTTTCAGGGGAGCATTTGCAACCGGTTGGCACCATTTTTGAGTGAATTGCCAAAAGTCAGATTTTTGCTGAAATTCTGACCCCGGGGCTTACGGATTTTTTCAAAAAAATATTTACCGCCTGATAAGTTGTTGAGGGCTGATTTCTTGTCCTGTGATAAAAAGGATTCTGTTTTTACTGACAAAACTTTCAGGGGAGCATTTGCAACCGGTTGGCACCATTTTTGAGTGAATTGCCAAAAGTCAGCTTTTTGCTGAAATTCTGACCCCGGGGCTTACGGATTTTTTCAAAAAAATATTTACCGCCGGTTAAGTTGTTGAGGGCTGATTTCTTGTCCTGGGATAAAAAGCCTTCTGTTTCGACTGACAAAACTTTCAGGGGAGCATTTGCAACCGGTTGGCACCATTTTTGAGTGAATTGCCAAAAGTCAGCTTTTTGCTGAAATTCTGACCCCGGGGCTTACGGATTTTTTCAAATAAATATTTTCCGCCAGATAAGTTGTTGAGGGCTGATTTCTTGTCCTGTGATAAAAAGCCTTCTGTTTCCATCGCCAAACCTTTCAGGAGAGCATTTTCAAGCTTTTGACACCATTTTTGAGTGAATTGCCAAAAGTCAGATTTTTGCTGAAATTGTGACCCCGGGGCTTAGGGATTTTTTCAAAAAAATATTTTCTGCCGGTTAAGTTTTTGAGGGCTGATTTCTTGTCCTGGGATAAAAAGCCTTCTGTTTCGAGTGCCAAACCTTTCAGAAGAGCATTTCCAAGTTTCTGGCACCATTTTTGAGTGAATTGCCAAAAGTCAGATTTTTGCTGAAATTGTGACCCCAGGGCTTACGGATTTTTTCAAAAAAATATTTTCCGCCGGTTAAGTTGTTGAGGGCTGATTTCTTGTCCTGTGATAAAAAGGCTTCTGTTTCGACTGACAAAACTTTCAGGGGAGCATTTGCAACCGGTTGGCACCATTTTTGAGTGAATTGCCAAAAGTCAGATTTTTGCTGAAATTCTGACCCCGGGGCTTACGGATTTTTTCAAAAAAATATTTTCCTCCTGATAAGTTGTTGAGGGCTGATTTCTTGTCCTGTGATAAAAAGGCTTTTGTTTTGACTGACAAAACTTCAGGGGAGCATTTGCAACCGGTTGGCACCATTTTTGAGTCAATTGCCAAAAGTCAGATTTTTGCTGAAGTTCTGACCCCGGGGCTTACGGATTTTTTCAAAAAAATATTTTCCACCGGTTAAGTTGTTGAGGGCTGATTTCTTGTCCTGTCATAAAAAGGCTTCTGTTTTGACTGACAAAACTTTCAGGGGAGCATTTGCAACCTGTTGGCACCATTTTTGAGTGAATTGCCAAAAGTCAGATTTTTGCTGAAATTCTGACCCCGGGGCTTACGGATTTTTTCAAATAAATATTTTCCGCCTGATAAGTTGTTGAGGGCTGATTTCTTGTCCTGTGATAAAAAGCCTTCTGTTTCCATCGCCAAACCTTTCAGGAGAGCATTTTCAAGCTTTTGACACCATTTTTGAGTGAATTGCCAAAAGTCAGATTTTTGCTGAAATTGTGACCCCGGGGCTTAGGCATTTTTTCAAAAAAATATTTTCTGCCGGTTAAGTTTTTGAGGGCTGATTTCTTGTCCTGTGATAAAAAGATTTATGTTTCCATCGCCAAAGCTTTAAGGGGAGCATTTGCAAACGGTTGGCACCATTTTTGAGTGAATTGCCAAAAGTCAGATTTTTGCTGAAATTGTGACCCCGGGGCTTAGGGATTTTTTCAAAAAAATATTTTCTGCCGGTTAAGTTTTTGAGGGCTGATTTCTTGTCCTGTGATAAAAAGCCTTCTGTTTCGAGTGCCAAACCTTTCAGGAGAGCATTTTCAAGCTTTTGGCACCATTTTTGAGTGAATTGCCAAAAGTCAGATTTTTGCTGAAATTGTGACCCCGGGGATTAGGGATTTTTTCAAAAAAATATTTTCTGCCGGTTAATTTTTAGAGGGCTGATTTCTTTTCCTGGGATAAAAAGACTTCTGTTTCCATCGCCAAAGCTTTCAGGGGAGTATTTGCAACCGGTTGGCACCATTTTTGAGTGAATTGCCAAAACTCAGATTTTTGCTGAAATTGTGACCCCGGGGCTTAGGGATTTTTTCAAAAAAATATTTTCTGCCGGTTAAGTTTTTGAGGGCTGATTTCTTGTCCTGGGATAAAAAGCCTTCTGTTTCGAGTGCCAAAACTTTCAGGAGAGCATTTTGAAGCTTTTGGCACCATTTTTGAGTGAATTGCCAAAAGTCAGATTTTTGCTGAAATTGTGACCCCGGGGCTTAGGGATTTTTTCAAAAAAATATTTTCTGCCGGTTAAGTTTTTGAGGGCTGATTTCTTGTCCTGGGATAAAAAGCCTTCTGTTTCGAGTGCCAAAACTTTCAGGAGAGCATTTTCAAGCTTTTGGCACCATTTTTGAGTGAATTGCCAAAAGTCAGATATTTGCTGAAATTGTGACCCCGGGCCTTAGGGATTTTTTCAAAAAAATATTTTCTGCCGGTTAAGTTTTTGAGAGCTGATTTCTTGTCCTGGGATAATTGCCTTCTGTTTCGAGTGCCAAACCTTTCAAAAGAGCATTTCCAAGTTTCTGGCACCATTTTTGAGTGAATTTCCAAAAGTCAGATTTTTGCTGAAATTCTGACCCCGGGGCTTACGGATTTTTTCAAAAAAATATTTTCCTCCTAATAAGTTGTTGAGGGCTGATTTCTTGTCCTGTGATAAAAGGGCTTTTGTTTTGACTGACAAAACTTCAGGGGAGCATTTGCAACCGGTTGGCACCATTTTTGAGTGAATTGCCAAAAGTCAGATTTTTGCTGAAGTTCTGACCCCGGGGGTTTACAGATTTTTTCAAAAAAATATTTTCCACCGGTTAAGTTGTTGAGGGCTGATTTCTTGTCCTGTCATAAAAAGGCTTCTGTTTTGACTGACAAAACTTTCAGGGGAGCATTTGAAACCTGTTGGCACCATTTTTCAGTGAATTGCCAAAAGTCAGATTTTTGCTGAAATTGTGACCCCGGGGCTTAGGGATTTTTTCAAAAAAATATTTTCTGCCGGTTAATTTTTTGAGGGCTGATTTCTTGTCCTGGGATAAAAAGCCTTCTGTTTCGAGTGCCAAAACTTTCAGGAGAGCATTTTCAAGCTTTTGGCACCATTTTTGAGTGAATTGCCAAAAGTCAGATTTTTGCTGAAATTGTGACCCCGGGGCTTAGGGATTTTTTCAAAAAAATATTTTCTGCCGGTTAAGTTTTTGAGGGCTGATTTCTTGTCCTGGGATAAAAAGCCTTCTGTTTCGAGTGCCAAAACTTTCAGGAGAGCATTTTCAAGCTTTTGGCACCATTTTTGAGTGAATTGCCAAAAGTCAGATATTTGCTGAAATTGTGACCCCGGGCCTTAGGGATTTTTTCAAAAAAATATTTTCTGCCGGTTAAGTTTTTGAGAGCTGATTTCTTGTCCTGGGATAATTGCCTTCTGTTTCGAGTGCCAAACCTTTCAAAAGAGCATTTCCAAGTTTCTGGCACCATTTTTGAGTGAATTTCCAAAAGTCAGATTTTTGCTGAAATTCTGACCCCGGGGCTTACGGATTTTTTCAAAAAAATATTTTCCGCCGGTTAAGTTGTTGAGGGCTGATTTCTTGTCCTGTGATAAAAAGGCTTCTGTTTCGACTGACAAAACTTTCAGGGGAGCATTTGTAACCGGTTGACACCATTTTTGAGTGAATTGCCAAAAGTCAGATTTTTGCTGAAATTCTGACCCCGGGGCTTACGGATTTCTTCAAAAAAATATTTTCCTCCTGATAAGTTGTTGAGGGCTGATTTCTTGTCCTGTGATAAAAAGGCTTTTGTTTTGACTGACAAAACTTCAGGGGAGCATTTGCAACCGGTTGGCACCATTTTTGAGTCAATTGCCAAAAGTCAGATTTTTGCTGAAGTTCTGACCCCGGGGCTTACAGATTTTTTCAAAAAAATATTTTCCACCGGTTAAGTTGTTGAGGGCTGATTTCTTGTCCTGTCATAAAAAGGCTTCTATTTTGACTGACAAAACTTTCAGGGGAGCATTTGCAACCTGTTGGCACCATTTTAGAGTGAATTGCCAAAAGTCAGATTTTTGCTGAAATTCTGACCCCGGGGCTTACGGATTTTTTCAAATAAATATTTTCCGCCTGATAAGTTGTTGAGGGCTGATTTCTTGTCCTGGGATAAAAAGCCTTCTGTTTCCATCGCCAAACCTTTCAGGAGAGCATTTTCAAGCTTTTGACACCATTTTTGAGTGAATTGCCAAAAGTCAGATTTTTGCTGAAATTGTGACCCCGGGGCTTAGGCATTTTTTCAAAAAAATATTTTCTGCCGGTTAAGTTTTTGAGGGCTGATTTCTTGTCCTGTGATAAAAAGATTTATGTTTCCATCGCCAAAGCTTTAAGGGGAGCATTTGCAACCGGTTGGCACCATTTTTGAGTGAATTGCCAAAAGTCAGATTTTTGCTGAAATTCTGACCCCGGGGCTTACGGATTTTTTCAAAAAAATATTTTCCTCCTGATAAGTTGTTGAGGGCTGATTTCTTGTCCTGTGATAAAAAGGCTTTTGTTTTGACTGACAAAACTTCAGGGGAGCATTTGCAACCGGTTGGCACCATTTTTGAGTCAATTGCCAAAAGTCAGATTTTTGCTGAAGTTCTGACCCCGGGGATTAGGGATTTTTTCAAAAAAATATTTTCTGCCGGTGAAGTTTTTGAGGGCTGATTTCTTGTCCTGTGATAAAAAGATTTATGTTTCCATCGCCAAAGCTTTAAGGGGAGCATTTGCAACCGGTTGGCACCATTTTTGAGTGAATTGCCAAAAGTCAGATTTTTGCTTAAATTCTGAACCCGGGGCTTACGGATTTTTTCAAAAAAATATTTTCCGCCGGTTAAGTTGTTGAGGGCTGATTTCTTGTCCTGTGATAAAAAGGCTTTTGTTTTGACTGACAAAACTTCAGGGGAGCATTTGCAACCGGTTGGCACCATTTTTGAGTCAATTGCCAAAAGTCAGATTTTTGCTGAAGTTCTGACCCCGGGGCTTACGGATTTTTTCAAAAAAATATTTTCCACCGGTTAAGTTGTTGAGGGCTGATTTCTTGTCCTGTCATAAAAAGGCTTCTGTTTTGACTGACAAAACTTTCAGGGGAGCATTTGCAACCTGTTGTCACCATTTTTGAGTGAATTGCCCAAAGTCAGATTTTTGCTGAAATTGTGACCCCGGGGATTAGGGATTTTTTCAAAAAAATATTTTCTGCCGGTGAAGTTTTTGAGGGCTGATTTCTTGTCCTGTGATAAAAAGCCTTCTGTTCCGAGTGCCAAACCTTTCAGAAGAGCATTTCCAAGTTTCTGGCACCATTTTTGAATGAATTGCCAAAAGTCAGATTTTTGCTGAAATTGTGACCCCGGGGATTAGGGATTTTTTCAAAAAAATATTTTCTGCCGGTTAATTTTTTGAGGGCTGATTTCTTTTCCTGGGATAAAAAGGCTTCTGTTTCGACTGACAAAACTTTCAGGGGAGCATTTGCAACCGGTTGGCACCATTTTTGAGTGAATTGCCAAAAGTCAGATTTTTGTTGAAATTCTGACCCCGGGGCTTACAGATTTTTTCAAAAAAATATTTTCCTCCTAATAAGTTGTTGAGGGCTGATTTCTTGTCCTGTGATAAAAAGGCTTTTGTTTTGACTGACAAAACTTCAGGGGAGCATTTGCAACCGGTTGGCACCATTTTTGAGTGAATTGCCAAAAGTCAGATTTTTGCTGAAGTTCTGACCCCGGGGTTTACAGATTTTTTCAAAAAAATATTTTCCACCGGTTAAGTTGTTGAGGGCTGATTTCTTGTCCTGTCATAAAAAGGCTTCTGTTTTGACTGACAAAACTTTCAGGGGAGCATTTGAAACCTGTTAGCACCATTTTTCAGTGAATTGCCAAAAGTCAGATTTTTGCTGAAATTGTGACCCCGGGGCTTAGGGATTTTTTCAAAAAAATATTTTCTGCCGGTTAAGTTTTTGAGGGCTGATTTCTTGTCCTGGGATAAAAAGCCTTCTGTTTCGAGTGCCAAAACTTTCAGGAGAGCATTTTCAAGCTTTTGGCACCATTTTTGAGTGAATTGCCAAAAGTCAGATATTTGCTGAAATTGTGACCCCGGGCCTTAGGGATTTTTTCAAAAAAATATATTCTGCCGGTTAAGTTTTTGAGAGCTGATTTCTTGTCCTGGGATAATTGCCTTCTGTTTCGAGTGCCAAACCTTTCAAAAGAGCATTTCCAAGTTTCTGGCACCATTTTTGAGTGAATTTCCAAAAGTCAGATTTTTGCTGAAATTCTGACCCCGGGGCTTACGGATTTTTTCAAAAAAATATTTTCCGCCGGTTAAGTTGTTGAGGGCTGATTTCTTGTCCTGTGATAAAAAGGCTTCTGTTTCGACTGACAAAACTTTCAGGGGAGCATTTTCAAGCTTTTGGCACCATTTTTGAGTGAATTGCCAAAAGTCAGATTTTTGCTGAAATTGTGACCCCGGGGCTTAGGCATTTTTTCAAAAAAATATTTTCTGCCGGTTAAGTTTTTGAGGGCTGATTTCTTGTCCTGTGATAAAAAGATTTATGTTTCCATCGCCAAAGCTTTAAGGGGAGCATTTGCAACCGGTTGGCACCATTTTTGAGTGAATTGCCAAAAGTCAGATTTTTGCTGAAATTCTGACCCCGGGGCTTACGGATTTTTTCAAAAAAATATTTTCCTCCTGATAAGTTGTTGAGGGCTGATTTCTTGTCCTGTGATAAAAAGGCTTTTGTTTTGACTGACAAAACTTCAGGAGAGCATTTGCAACCGGTTGGCACCATTTTTGAGTCAATTGCCAAAAGTCAGATTTTTGCTGAAGTTCTGACCCCGGGGATTAGGGATTTTTTCAAAAAAATATTTTCTGCCGGTGAAGTTTTTGAGGGCTGATTTCTTGTCCTGTGATAAAAAGCCTTCTGTTTCGAGTGCCAAACCTTTCAGAAGAGCATTTCCAAGTTTCTGGCACCATTTTTGAGTGAATTGCCAAAAGTCAGATTTTTGCTGAAATTGTGACCCCGGGGCTTAGGGATTTTTTCAAAAAAATATTTTCTGCCGGTTAAGTTTTTGAAGGCTGATTTCTTGTCCTGTGATAAAAAGCCTTCTGTTTCGACTGCCAAACCTTTCAGGAGAGCATTTTCAAGCTTTTGGCACCGTTTTTGAGTGAATTGTCAAAAGTCAGATTTTTGCTGAAATTGTGACCCCGGGGATTAGGGATTTTTTCAAAAAAGTATTTTCTGCCGGTTAATTTTTTGAGGGCTGATTTCTTTTCCTGGGATAAAAAGGCTTCTGTTTCGACTGACAAAACTTTCAGGGGAGCATTTGCAACCGGTTGGCACCATTTTTGAGTCAATTGCCAAAAGTCAGATTTTTGCTGAAGTTCTGACCCCGGGGCTTACAGATTTTTTAAAAAAAATATTTTCCACCGGTTAAGTTGTTGAGGGCTGATTTCTTGTCCTGTCATAAAAAGGCTTCTGCTTTGACTGACAAAACTTTCAGGGGAGCATTTGCAACCTGTTGGCACCATTTTTCAGTGAATTGCCAAAAGTCAGATTTTTGCTGAAATTCTGACCCCGGGGCTTACGGATTTTTTCAAATAAATATTTTCCGCCTGATAAGTTGTTGAGGGCTGATTTCTTGTCCTGTGATAAAAAGCCTTCTGTTTCCATCGCCAAACCTTTCAGGAGAGCATTTTCAAGCTTTTGACACCATTTTTGAGTGAATTGCCAAAAGTCAGATTTTTGCTGAAATTGTGACCCCGGGGCTTAGGGATTTTTTCAAAAAAATATTTTCTGCCGCTTAAGTTTTTGAGGGCTGATTTCTTGTCTTGGGATAAAAAGCCTTCTGTTTCGAGTGCCAAACCTTTCAGAAGAGCATTTCCAAGTTTCTGGCACCATTTTTGAGTGAATTGCCAAAAGTCAGATTTTTGCTGAAATTGTGACCCCGGGGCTTAGGGATTTTTTCAAAAAAATATTTTCTGCCGCTTAAGTTTTTGAGGGCTGATTTCTTGTCTTGGGATAAAAAGCCTTCTGTTTCGAGTGCCAAACCTTTCAGAAGAGCATTTCCAAGTTTCTGGCACCATTTTTGAGTGAATTGCCAAAAGTCAGATTTTTGCTGAAATTGTGACCCCGGGGCTTAGGGATTTTTTCAAAAAAATATTTTCTGCCGGTTAAGTTTTTGAGGGCTGATTTCTTGTCCTGTGATAAAAAGCCTTCTGTTTCGAGTGCCAAACCTTTCAGGAGAGCATTTTCAAGCTTTTGGCACCATTTTTGAGTGAATTGCCAAAAGTCAGATTTTTGCTGAAATTGTGACCCCGGGGATTAGGGATTTTTTCAAAAAAATATTTTCTGCCGGTTAATTTTTAGAGGGCTGATTTCTTTTCCTGGGATAAAAAGACTACTTTTTCCATCGCCAAAGCTTTCAGGGGAGTATTTGCAACCGGTTGGCACCATTTTTGAGTGAATTGCCAAAACTCAGATTTTTGCTGAAATTGTGACCCCGGGGCTTAGGGATTTTTTCAAAAAAATATTTTCTGCCGGTTAAGTTTTTGAGGGCTGATTTCTTGTCCTGGGATAAAAAGCCTTCTGTTTCGAGTGCCAAAACTTTCAGGAGAGCATTTTCAAGCTTTTGGCACCATTTTTGAGTGAATTGCCAAAAGTCAGATTTTTGCTGAAATTGTGACCCGGGGGCTTAGGGATTTTTTCAAAAAAATATTTTCTGCCGGTTAAGTTTTTGAGAGCTGATTTCTTGTCCTGGGATAATTGCCTTCTGTTTCGAGTGCCAAACCTTTCAAAAGAGCATTTCCAAGTTTCTGGCACCATTTTTGAGTGAATTTCCAAAAGTCAGATTTTTGCTGAAATTCTGACCCCGGGGCTTACGGATTTTTTCAAAAAAATATTTTCCGCCGGTTAAGTTGTTGAGGGCTGATTTCTTGTCCTGTGATAAAAAGGCTTCTGTTTCGACTGACAAAACTTTCAGGGGAGCATTTGCAACCGGTTGACACCATTTTTGAGTGAATTGCCAAAAGTCAGATTTTTGCTGAAATTCTGACCCCGGGGCTTACGGATTTTTTCAAAAAAATATTTTCCTCCTGATAAGTTGTTGAGGGCTGATTTCTTGTCCTGTGATAAAAAGGCTTTTGTTTTGACTGACAAAACTTCAGGGGAGCATTTGCAACCGGTTGGCACCATTTTTGAGTCAATTGCCAAAAGTCAGATTTTTGCTGAAGTTCTGACCCCGAGGCTTACAGATTTTTTCAAAAAAATATTTTCCACCGGTTAAGTTGTTGAGGGCTGATTTCTTGTCCTGTCATAAAAAGGCTTCTATTTTGACTGACAAAACTTTCAGGGGAGCATTTGCAACCTGTTGGCACCATTTTTGAGTGAATTGCCAAAAGTCAGATTTTTGCTGAAATTGTGACCCCGGGGATTAGGGATTTTTTCAAAAAAATATTTTCTGCCGCTGAAGTTTTTGAGGGCTGATTTCTTGTCCTGTGATAAAAAGCCTTCTGTTCCGAGTGCCAAACCTTTCAGAAGAGCATTTCCAAGTTTCTGGCACCATTTTTGAGTGAATTGCCAAAAGTCAGATTTTTGCTGAAATTGTGACCCCGGGGATTAGGGATTTTTTCAAAAAAATATTTTCTGCCGGTTAATTTTTTGAGGGCTGATTTCTTTTCCTGGGATAAAAAGGCTTCTGTTTCGACTGACAAAACTTTCAGGGGAGCATTTGCAACCGGTTGGCACCATTTTTGAGTGAATTGCCAAAAGTCAGATTTTTGCTGAAATTCTGACCCCGGGGCTTACGGATTTTTTCAAAAAAATATTTTCCTCCTAATAAGTTGTTGAGGGCTGATTTCTTGTCCTGTGATAAAAAGGCTTTTGTTTTTACTGACAAAACTTCAGGGGAGCATTTGCAACCGGTTGGCATTATTTTTGAGTGAATTGCCAAAAGTCAGATTTTTGCTGAAGTTCTGACCCCGGGGTTTACAGATTTTTTCAAAAAAATATTTTCCACCGGTTAAGTTGTTGAGGGCTGATTTCTTGTCCTGTCATAAAAAGCCTTCTGTTTCGACTGCCAAACGGTTTAGGGGAGCATTTGCAAGTGTTTGGAACGATTTTTGAGTGAATTGCCAAAAGTCAGATTTTTGCTGAAATTGTGACCGCGGGGCTTAGGGATTTTTTCAAAAAAATATTTTCTGCCGGTTAAGTTTTTGAGGGCTGATTTCTTGTCCTGGGATAAAAAGCCTTCTGTTTCGAGTGCCAAAACTTTCAGGAGAGCATTTTCAAGCTTTTGGCACCATTTTTGAGTGAATTGCCAAAAGTCAGATATTTGCTGAAATTGTGACCCCGGGCCTTAGGGATTTTTTCAAAAAAATATTTTCTGCCGGTTAAGTTTTTGAGGGCTGATTTCTTGTCCTGGGATAATTGCCTTCTGTTTCGAGTGCCAAACCTTTCAAAAGAGCATTTCCAAGTTTCTGGCACCATTTTTGAGTGAATTTCCAAAAGTCAGATTTTTGCTGAAATTCTGACCCCGGGGCTTACGGATTTTTTCAAAAAAATATTTTCCGCCGGTTAAGTTGTTGAGGGCTGATTTCTTGTCCTGTGATAAAAAGGCTTCTGTTTCGACTGACAAAACTTTCAGGGGAGCATTTGCAACCTGTTGGCACCATTTTTGAGTGAATTGCCAAAAGTCAGATTTTTGCTGAAATTGTGACCCCGGGGATTAGGGATTTTTTCAAAAAAATATTTTCTGCCGCTGAAGTTTTTGAGGGCTGATTTCTTGTCCTGTGATAAAAAGCCTTCTGTTCCGAGTGCCAAACCTTTCAGAAGAGCATTTCCAAGTTTCTGGCACCATTTTTGAGTGAATTGCCAAAAGTCAGATTTTTGCTGAAATTGTGACCCCGGGGATTAGGGATTTTTTCAAAAAAATATTTTCTGCCGGTTAATTTTTTGAGGGCTGATTTCTTTTCCTGGGATAAAAAGGCTTCTGTTTCGACTGACAAAACTTTCAGGGGAGCATTTGCAACCGGTTGGCACCATTTTTGAGTGAATTGCCAAAAGTCAGATTTTTGCTGAAATTCTGACCCCGGGGCTTACGGATTTTTTCAAAAAAATATTTTCCTCCTAATAAGTTGTTGAGGGCTGATTTCTTGTCCTGTGATAAAAAGGCTTTTGTTTTTACTGACAAAACTTCAGGGGAGCATTTGCAACCGGTTGGCATTATTTTTGAGTGAATTGCCAAAAGTCAGATTTTTGCTGAAGTTCTGACCCCGGGGTTTACAGATTTTTTCAAAAAAATATTTTCCACCGGTTAAGTTGTTGAGGGCTGATTTCTTGTCCTGTCATAAAAAGCCTTCTGTTTCGACTGCCAAACGGTTTAGGGGAGCATTTGCAAGTGTTTGGAACGATTTTTGAGTGAATTGCCAAAAGTCAGATTTTTGCTGAAATTGTGACCGCGGGGCTTAGGGATTTTTTCAAAAAAATATTTTCTGCCGGTTAAGTTTTTGAGGGCTGATTTCTTGTCCTGGGATAAAAAGCCTTCTGTTTCGAGTGCCAAAACTTTCAGGAGAGCATTTTCAAGCTTTTGGCACCATTTTTGAGTGAATTGCCAAAAGTCAGATATTTGCTGAAATTGTGACCCCGGGCCTTAGGGATTTTTTCAAAAAAATATTTTCTGCCGGTTAAGTTTTTGAGGGCTGATTTCTTGTCCTGGGATAATTGCCTTCTGTTTCGAGTGCCAAACCTTTCAAAAGAGCATTTCCAAGTTTCTGGCACCATTTTTGAGTGAATTTCCAAAAGTCAGATTTTTGCTGAAATTCTGACCCCGGGGCTTACGGATTTTTTCAAAAAAATATTTTCCGCCGGTTAAGTTGTTGAGGGCTGATTTCTTGTCCTGTGATAAAAAGGCTTCTGTTTCGACTGACAAAACTTTCAGGGGAGCATTTGCAACCGGTTGACACCATTTTTGAGTGAATTGCCAAAAGTCAGATTTTTGCTGAAATTCTGACCCCGGGGCTTACGGATTTTTTCAAAAAAATATTTTCCTCCTGATAAGTTGTTGAGGGCTGATTTCTTGTCCTGTGATAAAAAGGCTTTTGTTTTGACTGACAAAACTTCAGGGGAGCATTTGCAACCGGTTGGCACCATTTTTGAGTCAATTGCCAAAAGTCAGATTTTTGCTGAAGTTCTGACCCCGGGGCTTACAGATTTTTTCAAAAAAATATTTTCTGCCGGTTAAGTTGTTGAGGGCTGATTTCTTGTCCTGTCATAAAAAGGCTTCTGCTTTGACTGACAAAACTTTCAGGGGAGCATTTGCAACCTGTTGGCACCATATTTCAGTGAATTGCCAAAAGTCAGATTTTTGCTGAAATTCTGACCCCGGGGCTTACGGATTTTTTCAAATAAATATTTTCCGCCTGATAAGTTGTTGAGGGCTGATTTCTTGTCCTGTGATAAAAAGCCTTCTGTTTCCATCGCCAAACCTTTCAGGAGAGCATTTTCAAGCTTTTGACACCATTTTTGAGTGAATTGCCAAAAGTCAGATTTTTGCTGAAATTGTGACCCCGGGGCTTAGGGATTTTTTCAAAAAAATATTTTCTGCCGCTTAAGTTTTTGAGGGCTGATTTCTTGTCTTGGGATAAAAAGCCTTCTGTTTCGAGTGCCAAACCTTTCAGAAGAGCATTTCCAAGTTTCTGGCACCATTTTTGAGTGAATTACCAAAAGTCAGATTTTTGCTGAAATTGTGACCCCGGGGCTTAGGGATTTTTTCAAAAAAATATTTTCTGCCGCTTAAGTTTTTGAGGGCTGATTTCTTGTCTTGGGATAAAAAGCCTTCTGTTTCGAGTGCCAAACCTTTCAGAAGAGCATTTCCAAGTTTCTGGCACCATTTTTGAGTGAATTGCCAAAAGTCAGATTTTTGCTGAAATTGTGACCCCGGGGCTTAGGGATTTTTTCAAAAAAATATTTTCTGCCGGTTAAGTTTTTGAGGGCTGATTTCTTGTCCTGTGATAAAAAGCCTTCTGTTTCGAGTGCCAAACCTTTCAGGAGAGCATTTTCAAGCTTTTGGCACCATTTTTGAGTGAATTGCCAAAAGTCAGATTTTTGCTGAAATTGTGACCCCGGGGATTAGGGATTTTTTCAAAAAAATATTTTCTGCCGGTTAATTTTTAGAGGGCTGATTTCTTTTCCTGGGATAAAAAGACTTCTTTTTCCATCGCCAAAGCTTTCAGGGGAGTATTTGCAACCGGTTGGCACCATTTTTGAGTGAATTGCCAAAACTCAGATTTTTGCTGAAATTGTGACCCCGGGGCTGAGGGATTTTTTCAAAAAAATATTTTCTGCCGGTTAAGTTTTTGAGGGCTGATTTCTTGTCCTGGGATAAAAAGCCTTCTGTTTCGAGTGCCAAAACTTTCAGGAGAGCATTTTCAAGCTTTTGGCACCATTTTTGAGTGAATTGCCAAAAGTCAGATTTTTGCTGAAATTGTGACCCGGGGGCTTAGGGATTTTTTCAAAAAAATATTTTCTGCCGGTTAAGTTTTTGAGGGCTCATTTCTTGTCCTGGGATAAAAAGCCTTCTGTTTCGAGTGCCAAAACTTTCAGGAGAGCATTTTCAAGCTTTTGGCACCATTTTTGAGTGAATTGCCAAAAGTCAGATATTTGCTGAAATTGTGACCCCGGGCCTTAGGGATTTTTTCAAAAAAATATTTTCTGCCGGTTAAGTTTTTGAGAGCTGATTTCTTGTCCTGGGATAATTGCCTTCTGTTTCGAGTGCCAAACCTTTCAAAAGAGCATTTCCAAGTTTCTGGCACCATTTTTGAGTGAATTTCCAAAAGTCAGATTTTTGCTGAAATTCTGACCCCGGGGCTTACGGATTTTTTCAAAAAAATATTTTCCGCCGGTTAAGTTGTTGAGGGCTGATTTCTTGTCCTGTGATAAAAAGATTTATGTTTCCATCGCCAAAGCTTTAAGGGGAGCATTTGCAACCGGTTGGCACCATTTTTGAGTGAATTTCCAAAAGTCAGATTTTTGCTGAAATTCTGACCCCGGGGCTTACGGATTTTTTCAAAAAAATATTTTCCTCCTGATAAGTTGTTGAGGGCTGATTTCTTGTCCTGTGATAAAAAGGCTTTTGTTTTGACTGACAAAACTTCAGGGGAGCATTTGCAACCGGTTGACACCATTTTTGAGTGAATTGCCAAAAGTCAGATTTTTGCTGAAATTCTGACCCCGGGGCTTACGGATTTTTTCAAAAAAATATTTTCCTCCTGATAAGTTGTTGAGGGCTGATTTCTTGTCCTGTGATAAAAAGGCTTTTGTTTTGACTGACAAAACTTCAGGGGAGCATTTGCAACCGGTTGGCACCATTTTTGAGTCAATTGCCAAAAGTCAGATTTTTGCTGAAGTTCTGACCCCGAGGCTTACAGATTTTTTCAAAAAAATATTTTCCACCGGTTAAGTTGTTGAGGGCTGATTTCTTGTCCTGTCATAAAAAGGCTTCTATTTTGACTGACAAAACTTTCAGGGGAGCATTTGCAACCTGTTGGCACCATTTTTGAGTGAATTGCCAAAAGTCAAATTTTTGCTGAAATTCTGACCCCGGGGCTTACGGATTTTTTCAAATAAATATTTTCCGCCTGATAAGTTGTTGAGGGCTGATTTCTTGTCCTGTAATAAAAAGCATTCTGTTTCCATCGCCAAACCTTTCAGGAGAGCATTTTCAAGCTTTTGACACCATTTTTGAGTGAATTGCCAAAAGTCAGATTTTTGCTGAAATTGTGACCCCGGGGCTTAGGCATTTTTTCAAAAAAATATTTTCTGCCGGTTAAGTTTTTGAGGGCTGATTTCTTGTCCTGGGATAAAAAGATTTATGTTTCCATCGCCAAAGCTTTAAGGGGAGCATTTGCAACCGGTTGGCACCATTTTTGAGTGAATTTCCAAAAGTCAGATTTTTGCTGAAGTTCTGACCCCGGGGCTTACGGATTTTTTCAAAAAAATATTTTCTGCCGCTGAAGTTTTTGAGGGCTGATTTCTTGTCCTGTGATAAAAAGCCTTCTGTTCCGAGTGCCAAACCTTTCAGAAGAGCATTTCCAAGTTTCTGGCACCATTTTTGAGTGAATTGCCAAAAGTCAGATTTTTGCTGAAATTGTGACCCCGGGGATTAGGGATTTTTTCAAAAAAATATTTTCTGCCGGTTAATTTTTTGAGGGCTGATTTCTTTTCCTGGGATAAAAAGGCTTCTGTTTCGACTGACAAAACTTTCAGGGGAGCATTTGCAACCGGTTGGCACCATTTTTGAGTGAATTGCCAAAAGTCAGATTTTTGCTGAAATTCTGACCCCGGGGCTTACGGATTTTTTCAAAAAAATATTTTCCTCCTAATAAGTTGTTGAGGGCTGATTTCTTGTCCTGTGATAAAAAGGCTTTTGTTTTTACTGACAAAACTTCAGGGGAGCATTTGCAACCGGTTGGCATTATTTTTGAGTGAATTGCCAAAAGTCAGATTTTTGCTGAAGTTCTGACCCCGGGGTTTACAGATTTTTTCAAAAAAATATTTTCCACCGGTTAAGTTGTTGAGGGCTGATTTCTTGTCCTGTCATAAAAAGCCTTCTGTTTCGAGTGCCAAAACTTTCAGGGGAGCATTTTCAAGCTTTTGGCACCATTTTTGAGTGAATTGCCAAAAGTCAGATTTTTGCTGAAATTGTGACCCCGGGGCTTAGGGATTTTTTCAAAAAAATATTTTCTGCCGGTTAAGTTTTTGAGGGCTGATTTCTTGTCCTGGGATAAAAAGCCTTCTGTTTCGAGTGCCAAAACTTTCAGGAGAGCATTTTCAAGCTTTTGGCACCATTTTTGAGTGAATTGCCAAAAGTCAGATATTTGCTGAAATTGTGACCCCGGGCCTTAGGGATTTTTTCAAAAAAATATTTTCTGCCGGTTAAGTTTTTGAGGGCTGATTTCTTGTCCTGGGATAATTGCCTTCTGTTTCGAGTGCCAAACCTTTCAAAAGAGCATTTCCAAGTTTCTGGCACCATTTTTGAGTGAATTTCCAAAAGTCAGATTTTTGCTGAAATTCTGACCCCGGGGCTTACGGATTTTTTCAAAAAAATATTTTCCGCCGGTTAAGTTGTTGAGGGCTGATTTCTTGTCCTGTGATAAAAAGGCTTCTGTTTCGACTGACAAAACTTTCAGGGGAGCATTTGCAACCGGTTGACACCATTTTTGAGTGAATTGCCAAAAGTCAGATTTTTGCTGAAATTCTGACCCCGGGGCTTACGGATTTTTTCAAAAAAATATTTTCCTCCTGATAAGTTGTTGAGGGCTGATTTCTTGTCCTGTGATAAAAAGGCTTTTGTTTTGACTGACAAAACTTCAGGGGAGCATTTGCAACCGGTTGGCACCATTTTTGAGTCAATTGCCAAAAGTCAGATTTTTGCTGAAGTTCTGACCCCGGGGCTTACAGATTTTTTCAAAAAAATATTTTCCACCGGTTAAGTTGTTGAGGGCTGATTTCTTGTCCTGTCATAAAAAGGCTTCTATTTTGACTGACAAAACTTTCAGGGGAGCATTTGCAACCTGTTGGCACCATTTTTGAGTGAATTGCCAAAAGTCAGATTTTTGCTGTAATTCTGACCCCGGGGCTTACGGATTTTTTCAAATAAATATTTTCCGCCTGATAAGTTGTTGAGGGCTGATTTCTTGTCCTGTGATAAAAAGCCTTCTGTTTCCATCGCCAAACCTTTCAGGAGAGCATTTTCAAGCTTTTGACTCCATTTTTGAGTGAATTGCCAAAAGTCAGATTTTTGCTGAAATTGTGACCCCGGGGCTTAGGCATTTTTTCAAAAAAATATTTTCTGCCGGTTAAGTTTTTGAGGGCTGATTTCTTGTCCTGTGATAAAAAGATTTATGTTTCCATCGCCAAAGCTTTAAGGGGAGCATTTGCAACCGGTTGGCACCATTTTTGAGTGAATTGCCAAAAGTCAGATTTTTGTTGAAATTCTGACCCCGGGGCTTACGGATTTTTTCAAAAAAATATTTTCCTCCTGATAAGTTTTTGAGGGCTGATTTCTTGTCCTGTGATAAAAAGGCTTTTGTTTTGACTGACAAAACTTCAGGGGAGCATTTGCAACCGGTTGGCACCATTTTTGAGTCAATTGCCAAAAGTCAGATTTTTGCTGAAGTTCTGACCCCGGGGATTAGGGATTTTTTCAAAAAAATATTTTCTGCCGGTGAAGTTTTTGAGGGCTGATTTCTTGTCCTGTGATAAAAAGCCTTCTGTTTCGAGTGCCAAACCTTTCAGAAGAGCATTTCCAAGTTTCTGGCACCATTTTTGAGTGAATTGCCAAAAGTCAGATTTTTGCTGAAATTGTGACCCCGGGGCTTAGGGATTTTTTCAAAAAAATATTTTCCTCCTGATAAGTTGTTGATGGCTGATTTCTTGTCCTGTGATAAAAAGGCTTTTGTTTTGACTGACAAAACTTCAGGGGAGCATTTGCAACCGGTTGGCACCATTTTTGAGTCAATTGCCAAAAGTCAGATTTTTGCTGAAGTTCTGACCCCGGGGCTTACGGATTTTTTCAAAAAAATATTTTCCACCGGTTAAGTTGTTGAGGGCTGATTTCTTGTCCTGTCATAAAAAGGCTTCTGTTTTGACTGACAAAACTTTCAGGGGAGCATTTGCAACCTGTTGTCACCATTTTTGAGTAAATTGCCCAAAGTCAGATTTTTGCTGAAATTGTGACCCCGGGGATTAGGGATTTTTTCAAAAAAATATTTTCTGCCGCTGAAGTTTTTGAGGGCTGATTTCTTGTCCTGTGATAAAAAGCCTTCTGTTCCGAGTGCCAAACCTTTCAGAAGAGCATTTCCAAGTTTCTGGCACCATTTTTGAGTGAATTGCCAAAAGTCAGATTTTTGCTGAAATTGTGACCCCGGGGATTAGGGATTTTTTCAAAAAAATATTTTCTGCCGGTTAATTTTTTGAGGGCTGATTTCTTTTCCTGGGATAAAAAGGCTTCTGTTTCGACTGACAAAACTTTCAGGGGAGCATTTGCAACCGGTTGGCACCATTTTTGAGTGAATTGCCAAAAGTCAGATTTTTGCTGAAATTCTGACCCCGGGGCTTACGGATTTTTTCAAAAAAATATTTTCCTCCTAATAAGTTGTTGAGGGCTGATTTCTTGTCCTGTGATAAAAAGGCTTTTGTTTTTACTGACAAAACTTCAGGGGAGCATTTGCAACCGGTTGGCATTATTTTTGAGTGAATTGCCAAAAGTCAGATTTTTGCTGAAGTTCTGACCCCGGGGTTTACAGATTTTTTCAAAAAAATATTTTCCACCGGTTAAGTTGTTGAGGGCTGATTTCTTGTCCTGTCATAAAAAGCCTTCTGTTTCGAGTGCCAAAACTTTCAGGGGAGCATTTTCAAGCTTTTGGCACCATTTTTGAGTGAATTGCCAAAAGTCAGATTTTTGCTGAAATTGTGACCCCGGGGCTTAGGGATTTTTTCAAAAAAATATTTTCTGCCGGTTAAGTTTTTGAGGGCTGATTTCTTGTCCTGGGATAAAAAGCCTTCTGTTTCGAGTGCCAAAACTTTCAGGAGAGCATTTTCAAGCTTTTGGCACCATTTTTGAGTGAATTGCCAAAAGTCAGATATTTGCTGAAATTGTGACCCCGGGCCTTAGGGATTTTTTCAAAAAAATATTTTCTGCCGGTTAAGTTTTTGAGGGCTGATTTCTTGTCCTGGGATAATTGCCTTCTGTTTCGAGTGCCAAACCTTTCAAAAGAGCATTTCCAAGTTTCTGGCACCATTTTTGAGTGAATTTCCAAAAGTCAGATTTTTGCTGAAATTCTGACCCCGGGGCTTACGGATTTTTTCAAAAAAATATTTTCCTCCTGATAAGTTGTTGAGGGCTGATTTCTTGTCCTGTGATAAAAAGGCTTTTGTTTTGACTGACAAAACTTCAGGGGAGCATTTGCAACCGGTTGGCACCATTTTTGAGTCAATTGCCAAAAGTCAGATTTTTGCTGAAGTTCTGACCCCGGGGCTTACAGATTTTTTCAAAAAAATATTTTCCACCGGTTAAGTTGTTGAGGGCTGATGTCTTGTCCTGTCATAAAAAGGCTTCTATTTTGACTGACAAAACTTTCAGGGGAGCATTTGCAACCTGTTGGCACCATTTTTGAGTGAATTGCCAAAAGTCAGATTTTTGCTGAAATTCTGACCCCGGGGCTTACGGATATTTTCAAATAAATATTTTCCGCCTGATAAGTTGTTGAGGGCTGATTTCTTGTCCTGTGATAAAAAGCCTTCTGTTTCCATCGCCAAACCTTTCAGGAGAGCATTTTCAAGCTTTTGACTCCATTTTTGAGTGAATTGCCAAAAGTCAGATTTTTGCTGAAATTGTGACCCCGGGGCTTAGGCATTTTTTCAAAAAAATATTTTCTGCCGGTTAAGTTTTTGAGGGCTGATTTCTTGTCCTGTGATAAAAAGATTTATGTTTCCAACGCCAAAGCTTTAAGGGGAGCATTTGCAACCGGTTGGCACCATTTTTGAGTGAATTGCCAAAAGTCAGATTTTTGTTGAAATTCTGACCCCGGGGCTTACGGATTTTTTCAAAAAAATATTTTCCTCCTGATAAGTTTTTGAGGGCTGATTTCTTGTCCTGTGATAAAAAGGCTTTTGTTTTGACTGACAAAACTTCAGGGGAGCATTTGCAACCGGTTGGCACCATTTTTGAGTCAATTGCCAAAAGTCAGATTTTTGCTGAAGTTCTGACCCCGGGGATTAGGGATTTTTTCAAAAAAATATTTTCTGCCGGTGAAGTTTTTGAGGGCTGATTTCTTGTCCTGGGATAAAAAGCCTTCTGTTTCGAGTGCCAAAACTTTCAGGAGAGCATTTTCAAGCTTTTGGCACCATTTTTGAGTGAATTGCCAAAAGTCAGATTTTTGCTGAAATTGTGACCCCGGGGCTTAGGGATTTTTTCAAAAAAATATTTTCTGCCGGTTAAGTTTTTGAGGGCTGATTTCTTGTCCTGGGATAAAAAGCCTTCTGTTTCGAGTGCCAAAACTTTCAGGAGAGCATTTTCAAGCTTTTGGCACCATTTTTGAGTGAATTGCCAAAAGTCAGATATTTGCTCAAATTGTGACCCCGGGCCTTAGGGATTTTTTCAAAAAAATATTTTCTGCCGGTTAAGTTTTTGAGAGCTGATTTCTTGTCCTGGGATAATTGCCTTCTGTTTCGAGTGCCAAACCTTTCAAAAGAGCATTTCCAAGTTTCTGGCACCATTTTTGAGTGAATTGCCAAAAGTCAGATTTTTGCTGAAATTGTGACCCCGGGGCTTAGGGATTTTTTCAAAAAAATATTTTCTGCCGGTTAAGTTTTTGAAGGCTGATTTCTTGTCCTGTGATAAAAAGCCTTCTGTTTCGACTGCCAAACCTTTCAGGAGAGCATTTTCAAGCTTTTGGCACCGTTTTTGAGTGAATTGTCAAAAGTCAGATTTTTGCTGAAATTGTGACCCCGGGGATTAGGGATTTTTTCAAAAAAGTATTTTCTGCCGGTTAATTTTTTGAGGGCTGATTTCTTTTCCTGGGATAAAAAGGCTTCTGTTTCGACTGACAAAACTTTCAGGGGAGCATTTGCAACCGGTTGGCACCATTTTTGAGTCGATTGCCAAAAGTCAGATTTTTGCTGAAGTTCTGACCCCGGGGCTTACAGATTTTTTCAAAAAAATATTTTCCACCGGTTAAGTTGTTGAGGGCTGATTTCTTGTCCTGTCATAAAAAGGCTTCTGCTTTGACTGACAAAACTTTCAGGGGAGCATTTGCAACCTGTTGGCACCATTTTTCAGTGAATTGCCAAAAGTCAGATTTTTGCTGAAATTCTGACCCCGGGGCTTATGGATTTTTTCAAATAAATATTTTCCGCCTGATAAGTTGTTGAGGGCTGATTTCTTGTCCTGTGATAAAAAGCCTTCTGTTTCCATCGCCAAACCTTTCAGGAGAGCATTTTCAAGCTTTTGACACCATTTTTGAGTGAATTGCCAAAAGTCAGATTTTTGCTGAAATTGTGACCCCGGGGCTTAGGGATTTTTTCAAAAAAATATTTTCTGCCGCTTAATTTTTAGAGGGCTGATTTCTTTTCCTGGGATAAAAAGACTTCTGTTTCCATCGCCAAAGCTTTCAGGGGAGTATTTGCAACCGGTTGGCACCATTTTTGAGTGAATTGCCAAAACTCAGATTTTTGCTGAAATTGTGACCCCGGGGCTTAGGGATTTTTTCAAAAAAATATTTTCTGCCGGTTAAGTTTTTGAGGGCTGATTTCTTGTCCTGGGATAAAAAGCCTTCTGTTTCGAGTGCCAAAACTTTCAGGAGAGCATTTTCAAGCTTTTGGCACCATTTTTGAGTGAATTGCCAAAAGTCAGATTTTTGCTGAAATTGTGACCCCGGGGCTTAGGGATTTTTTCAAAAAAATATTTTCTGCCGGTTAAGTTTTTGAGGGCTGATTTCTTGTCCTGGGATAAAAAGCCTTCTGTTTCGAGTGCCATACCTTTCAAAAGAGCATTTCCAAGTTTCTGGCACCATTTTTGAGTGAATTTCCAAAAGTCAGATTTTTGCTGAAATTCTGACCCCGGGGCTTACGGATTTTTTCAAAAAAATATTTTCCGCCGGTTAAGTTGTTGAGGGCTGATTTCTTGTCCTGTGATAAAAAGGCTTCTGTTTCGACTGACAAAACTTTCAGGGGAGCATTTGCAACCGGTTGACACCATTTTTGAGTGAATTGCCAAAAGTCAGATTTTTGCTGAAATTCTGACCCCGGGGCTTACAGATTTTTTCAAAAAAATATTTTCCACCGGTTAAGTTGTTGAGGGCTGATTTCTTGTCCTGTCATAAAAAGGCTTCTATTTTGACTGACAAAACTTTCAGGGGAGCATTTGCAACCTGTTGGCACCATTTTTGAGTGAATTGCCAAAAGTCAGATTTTTGCTGAAATTCTGACCCCGGGGCTTACGGATTTTTTCAAATAAATATTTTCCGCCTGATAAGTTGTTGAGGGCTGATTTCTTGTCCTGTGATAAAAAGCCTTCTGTTTCCATCGCCAAACCTTTCAGGAGAGCATTTTCAAGCTTTTGACACCATTTTTGAGTGAACTGCCAAAAGTCAGATTTTTGCTGAAATTGTGACCCCGGGGCTTAGGGATTTTTTCAAAAAATATTTTCTGCCGGTTAAGTTTTTGAAGGCTGATTTCTTGTCCTGTGATAAAAAGCCTTCTGTTTCGACCACCAAACCTTTCAGGAGAGCATTTTCAAGCTTTTGGCACCGTTTTTGAGTGAATTGTCAAAAGTCAGATTTTTGCTGAAATTGTGACTCCGGGGATTAGGGATTTTTCAAAAAGTATTTTCTGCCGGTTAATTTTTTGAGGGCTGATTTCTTTTCCTGGGATAAAAAGGCTTCTGTTTCGACTGACAAAACTTTCAGGGGAGCATTTGCAACCGGTTGGCACCATTTTTGAGTGAATTGCCAAAAGTCAGATTTTTGCTGAAATTCTGACCTCGGGGCTTACGGATTTTTTCAAATAAATATTTTCCGCCTGATAAGTTGTTGAGGGCTGATTTCTTGTCCTGTGATAAAAAGCCTTCTGTTTCCATCGCCAAACCTTTCAGGAGAGCATTTTCAAGCTTTTGACACCATTTTTGAGTGAATTGCCAAAAGTCAGATTTTTGCTGAAATTGTGACCCCGGGGCTTAGGGATTTTTTCAAAAAAATATTTTCTGCCGCTTAAGTTTTTGAGGGCTGATTTCTTGTCTTGGGATAAAAAGCCTTCTGTTTCGAGTGCCAAACCTTTCAGAAGAGCATTTCCAAGTTTCTGGCACCATTTTTGAGTGAATTGCCAAAAGTCAGATTTTTGCTGAAATTGTGACCCCGGGGCTTAGGGATTTTTTCAAAAAAATATTTTCTGCCGGTTAAGTTTTTGAGGGCTGATTTCTTGTCCTGGGATAAAAAGCCTTCTGTTTCGAGTGCCAAACCTTTCAGGAGAGCATTTTCAAGCTTTTGACACCATTTTTGAGTGAATTGCCAAAAGTCAGATTTTTGCTGAAATTGTGACCCCGGGGATTAGGGATTTTTTCAAAAAAGTATTTTCTGCCGGTTAATTTTTTGAGGGCTGATTTCTTTTCCTGGGATAAAAAGGCTTCTGTTTCGACTGACAAAACTTTCAGGGGAGCATTTGCAACCGGTTGGCACCATTTTTGAGTCGATTGCCAAAAGTCAGATTTTTGCTGAAGTTCTGACCCCGGGGCTTACAGATTTTTTCAAAAAAATATTTTCCACCGGTTAAGTTGTTGAGGGCTGATTTCTTGTCCTGTCATAAAAAGGCTTCTGCTTTGACTGACAAAACTTTCAGGGGAGCATTTGCAACCTGTTGGCACCATTTTTCAGTGAATTGCCAAAAGTCAGATATTTGCTGAAATTGTGACCCCGGGCCTTAGGGATTTTTTCAAAAAATATTTTCTGCCGGTTAAGTTTTTGAGAGCTGATTTCTTGTCCTGGGATAAAAAGCCTTCTGTTTCGAGTGCCAAACCTTTCAAAAGAGCATTTCCAAGTTTCTGGCACCATTTTTGAGTGAATTTCCAAAAGTCAGATTTTTGCTGAAATTCTGACCCCGGGGCTTACGGATTTTTTCAAAAAAATATTTTCTGCCGGTTAAGTTTTTTAGGGCTGATTTCTTGTCCTGTGATAAAAAGCCTTCTGTTTCGAGTGCCAAACCGTTTAGGAGAGCATTTTCAAGCTTTTGGCACCATTTTTGAGTGAATTGCCAAAAGTCAGATATTTGCTGAAATTGTGACCCCGGGGCTTACGGATTTTTTCCAAAAAATATTTTCTGCCGGTTAAGTTTTTGAGGGCTGATTTCTTGTCCTGTGATAAAAAGCCTTCTGTTTTGAGTGCCAAAGCTTTCAGGGGAGTATTTGCAATCGGTTGGCAACCATTTTTGAGTGAATTGCCAAAAGTCAGATTTTTGCTGAAATTGTGACCCCGGGGCTTAGGGATTTTTTCAAAAAAATATTTTCTGCCGGTTAAGTTTTTGAGGGCTGATTTCTTGTCCTGGGATAAAAAGCCTTCTGTTTCGAGTGCCAAAACTTTCAGGAGAGCTTTTTCAAGCTTTTGGCACCATTTTTGAGTGAATTGCCAAAAGTCAGATATTTGCTGAAATTGTGACCCCGGGCCTTAGGGATTTTTTCAAAAAATATTTTCTGCCGGTTATGTTTTTGAGGGCTGATTACTTGTCCTGGGATAAAAAGCCTTCTGTTTCGAGTTCCAAACCTTTCAGGAGAGCATTTTCAAGCTTTTGGCACCATTTTTGAGTGAATTGCCAAAAGTCAGATTTTTGCTGAAATTGTGACCCCGGGGCTTAGGGATTTTTTCAAAAAAATATTTTCTGCCGGTTAAGTTTTTGAGGGCTGATTTCTTGTCCTGTGATAAAAAGCCTTCTTTTT
>NW_027670131.1:5000-10000 GCF_964188305.1 Podarcis bocagei
CCTGGCCACTGGTGCTCCTTTCTGTGAATCCTCTGATTCACTGGAAAGACTGGGAGATCTCGGGTCGTCGTCATCACTCATCCTTTCCTCTGTCTCCTCCCCTTCGCTCTCTGTTTCCTCCCTTGCCCGTGCCTCTGCACCTAAACCCCTGACATCCATCCCCCCCTCGAAGCCCCCCAGTCCCCCCTCCCCTCCTTCCGGTGCTGGAGCTGGGGGCTGCTGTTGCAAAGGGACGAACGTCGGATATCGGTCGCTTCCCGTGGCAGGCCTCCATCGGAACTCTTCCGGGTCTTCCTCCCTGCTCTCGTTGACGACAGTCACCTCCTCTTCCATCTCTGTGCCGCCGTGCTCGAAACCAGGGTCGTCCCCGAAAATGTCCATGTCCGTCTCTCCCGCACTTCCTCCAGGCGGCGTAGCTCGGCCGGAACAGTCCAGCCACTTCCTGCGGAACTGCTCCTCCGGCCTATCGTCCCACCAATACGAGGGTTCTGAGACAGATCCCGAGGGTGACCCCTCCGGGGAACGGACGTCTCGTGTCGGTTCCTCGTCCGAGTCGAACCCCCTGAACGTGCTGTCCGAAAGCGTGGGCGTGAAAAGCCAGTCGTCGAAAAAGTCCGCTGGCATAGGTCTATGTGGGAAGAGGGCATGAAACTCGTCTTTGAGCAGAGGTTCGTCTAAAGCGTAGCCCGGCACCCAGCTGTTCGCACTGGCCGGGGTGCCCTCCCTGGCGAGAAAGTATTCTACTCCCTCTTCCCCCCATCCGGAGTCCAAAATCTCCGTGACTTCGTTGATGCGCTCCTCCTGTGCCACTCCCGCGTGCCCCGTTCCTTCTCTGAGCGGACTCGGCGCCGTTCCGGGTTCCTGGAACCTGTGCGGTGCCTTGTAGGGAGTGAGCACCGATCTGTGGAACACCGGATGCATTCTGGAACCCTCCGGAAGCGCCAGCCTGAAAGCCACCGGGTTGACCTGCTCTTCGACTTGGTAGGGCCCCAGTTGTTTATGCCCTAGTTTCTTCTTGGCCAACGACCTGGCCGGCACTGCGTGGGCTGCTAACCAGACCCAGTCTCCCACGTGGAGCTCTTCGCCAACCCTTCTGTGTTTGTCCGCTTGTACCTTGTATGCGTGTTTAGCCAGCTCCAGGTGGCGCCGCAGCTGATCGTGGACTTCCTGCAGCTCCGACGCGAACGCATCTGCTGACTGCGGCTCCCCTTCTCCCCTGCATTCCAGTCCCGGGAAGGTTCTAGGGTGCCGCCCGTTGTTGGCGAAGAACGGCGTGACGCCCGTGGATACGTGCTTCGTGTTGTTGTAGGCAAACTCTGCAAGCGGCAGGTAATCCACCCACGTCGCAGGCTGTTGGTTTGCATAACATCTCAGGTACTGCTGCATGATGGCATTGGCTCGCTCCGCTTGCCCGTTGGTCTGCGGGTGTCTCGCCGACGCCAGATTGATCTTGACGTTTAGGAAGCCCATCAGCTTCTGCCAGAAGTTCGAGATGAACTGCCGCCCGCGGTCGGACAGAATAGACCGTGGCAGACCGTGAACCTTGAACACGTGGTCTATGAACAGTTTGGCGGTTTGCTCTGCCGTGGCCACCTTAGCACACGGAATGAAATGCGCCATCTTGGAGAACAGGTCCACCACCACCAACACTGCCGTCTTGCCCCTTGAGCTGGGCAGATCCGTGACAAAGTCTAGAGCCACCCTTTCCCAAGGTTCGACCGGAGTTTGCAGCGGCTCCAACAGTCCAGCCGGCGGTTTGTGCACCGTCTTTGCCCTCTGGCAAGTGTCACACCTCGCCACGTAGTCTGCGACCTCCCCTCTCATTCCAGGCCACCAGAAATCCCTGGCTACTAATTCCACCGTCTTCTCCTTGCCAAAGTGCCCGGCCGTGGGTGCGTCGTGCAGCTGCTGAAGCACCTTGGCTCGAAGTTCGTCACCCGGCACGTAGATGGCCCCTTTACGGATGAGCAATCCATCTCGTAGCTGGAAACCGTCGGCCGCTGCCTTGCCCCCTCGCACCTCTGCCATCTTCGTTTGTGCGAAGGAGTCCCCCTGCAACGCTCGCCGCACCGCCTCTAGGTCCACGGTCGCCGCGGCGCACGCCCACACTGTCGGTGCAAAGATGTGCATGGCGGCCGCTGGTGTTGCGTCCTCCAGATACTGTGGCTTGCGGGAGAGAGCGTCTGCCATGATGTTGGTGTCCCCCGGGACATACTCTATTCGGAAGTCGAAGTCCGCAAAGAACTCAGCCCAACGTATCTGCCTCTGGTTCAGGAACTGTGCCGTGCGCCAGTGTTCCAGATTCTTGTGGTCCGTGCAAACCTGCACCGTGTGCTTGGCGCCGATCAGAAAGTGCCTCCACGCCTTGAACGCTGCATGAATGGCCAGCAACTCCCTGTCCCATATGGTGTAGTTCTGCTCGGACTTGCTGAGCTTCCTGGAGTAAAACGCTCCCGGCCGCCACACGCCCTGCTGGTCCTTCTGCAGCAGGACCGCCCCCACTGCTCTGTCCGAAGCGTCTGTCTCCACCCTCATCGGCATGCTGGGGTTGACATGAAGCAGCTGCTCTTCCGACGCGAAGAGACGCTTGAGGGCCTGAAAGGACTGCTCCGCCTGCTCTGTCCAGATGAACTTCTTCTTCTTGGAGCTAAGGGTGTCAGTGATGGCCGCCGTCTGCATCGCGAAGCCCTTGATAAACTTGCGATAGAAGTTCGCAAAGCCGACAAACCGTTGGACCTCCTTCCGGTTGCGTGGGCTCTTCCAATCCAACACTGCTCGAACCTTGGCGCTGTCCATGGCGAGCCCCTTGTCAGACAGCTTGTAGCCCAGAAAATCCACCTCCGGCACGTCAAATTGGCACTTCTCCAGCTTGGCGTAGAGCCTGTGTTGCTTTAGCCTGCCCAGCACTTCCTTGACGTGCTTGTCATGTTCTTGCTGCGACTCCGAAAAGATCAGGATGTCATCCAAGAAACAGACGCACGTCTTGTAGAGAAGTCCCGCCAACACGTGATGCATAAATGCTTGAAAAACGTGAGCGCCATTTTGCAGTCCAAAAGGCATAACTCTGTATTCGTAGGTACCCAGTGGCGTGAACATGGCTGTCTTCCACTCATCACCCTCCCGCATGCGAATGAGGTTGTACGCCCCCCGCAGGTCCAACTTGGTGAACACCTTTCCCTTCCGTACCTTCGCCAGGAGGTCGTCGATGCGGGGCATGGGGAAGTCCGACGGCTTGGTCACACTGTTCAAAATCCTGTAATCCACTACGAGTCTTTTTTGGGGTGTGTCTCGCTTCTTAACAAAGAATACAGGACTGCCCCCCGCTGCCTTAGACTCTCGGATGAAACCGCGCTCCAAATTATGATCGATGAAGTCTTTGAGTTCCTGCAGTTCGTCCTCAGACATGGAATACAGCTTCCCTTTAGGCAGCGCCGCCCCCGGCAGCAGGTCAATTTTGCAGTCATATGGTCTGTGAGGGGGTAGCCTGTCCGCCTCCTTCTCGCAGAAAACTTCCAGAAATTCTGCGTACTTGTGGGGAATCGCTTGCAGCGTGCCTAGCAGCAGCTGTGACTCCTCTTCCTCTCCTTCCTGCCTGGGTACGATGCAGTGTTCAGCACAAAAGGAAGAGCCGAAAACCAGCTGCCTCTGGAACCAAGCCATCGTTGGGCTGTGCTTGTCCAGCCAACTCATGCCCAATACAATGGGCGTGTCAGACAGTTGAGTGACGTTGAAGCTGATGACTTCCCTGTGATTTCCAAGTCGCATCACCATTGGTGGCGTCTGCTTCACCACTTGCCCCCCTAGCAGCTCCCTGCCATCCACAGTGACAACCTGCAGGGGCAGTGTGGCCGGCAGCAACTGCACAGCGTGCCTGTCGACAAATTCCTGCCCTATAAAGTCCGCGTTGCTGCCGGAGTCGATGGTGATTGGCACGTCCATGGTGATTCCATTGGGCAGCTGGAGAGATGCTGTGAGCTTCACTACTGGTTTGGGCGGGAGGGGGTTCACTGGCTGTAAAATCTCTGGGGACTGCGTCACTAACACGTCTGGCTGGGCCCCAGTGCCTCTTCCTCCAGCCAGACATCGTCGTTTCCCTGCTGTGGTCCTCCCTGCTGCGTTGCTGCAGTCACCATTGCTGAGGCTGCAGTAAGCTTGTGGGGCCTCTGGGGACACTCTTTCGCCATATGCCCTGGCTGCTCACAGACGTAACACTTCCTGGTCCCTCTAGGAGGCTTCGCCTTCACTGCTGCCGGTGCTAGGGCTCTGGTTGCTGACTGAGCCCTTGCACCTCCAACCTCCATAGGTTCGGCTCCTCCTCCTGGCGGAGGCGTGGATTGCGCCCGTGCTGCTTCTCTGGGAAAGAAGGAGGGGCCCCCGGCTGGTTCGCGCCCTCCACGTCCTTCGTCCTTGCTCCACGGACGTCCTTCCAGCCTCACCCCCACAGCCAGTGCCCTCTGAACGACCTCCTGGGTGGTTCGGGGTCTCTCCCCCCTCGCTATCTCATCTTTAATCGAGTTGTGCAGTCCCTCCCAAAAGAGGTCTCTTACAGGAGCCGAATCTCTGTCCCATTCCAGGGCGCTGACCAAGGCGAAAAAGCGGGCATGATACTGTCTGACGCTGGCCCTCCCTTGTCTCAGCCCATGCACCTCCTTCCGTGCAAGATCAATGTCAATACTTGATAAGAAACACCCATCCATCGCTTTAATAAAGGCATCCGCATTCTGGAGCGCCGGATCGTTATCTCTCCATAAATTGCGCAACCATGCTTTCGCCTCCCCATGCAGATGGGACATGATGAACCCCACTCTCTCCTGTTCATCTCTAAAGTCTTTATGCAACAGTTGCAGTGCGCACAGTACATCGGCTCTAAAGTTGGGATACTGTTGCAGGTTCCCATCGAAGTGAGAGAGCAGTCCGCCTGTCCGTCTCGCCAACCCAATTCCCTCCTGCCGGGGTGTTTGCTTTGCCAGTACGTCTAACCTGACCTGGAGATCCCTGCA
>NW_027670131.1:30000-45000 GCF_964188305.1 Podarcis bocagei
AGGAGCCCAGCCCCAAAGCACGAAGGAGGGGGGAACAGGCATCTCAGGAATCCGCTTCAGGAGAGAGCAGGAGGGAAGGAACGCAGGGGGGCAGAAAGACCCTGCGGAAAAGGAAAGACAGGAAGAGGTGGTCTAGCACAAGCCTCTTAAGTTGGTGCAGGGGCGGGAGCGAGTCAGAGGGGACTTCAAATGTCTGACGTTAGACACTCGGGGCTGCACGCCTCGGTTGTGGAACCAATAATGAACTGCAATAAACATCCTTGTATATAAGAAGAGCTTGGCGTTGGTCTTTTGTGAGCTGAGACCTGAGGCAGCCCGTGACAGTTAGGTTAAGGGGTTAGGGTAGGGTTAGGGTTAGGGTTAGGGTTAGGGTTAGGTTAAGGGGTTAGGGTAGGGTTAGGGTTAGGGTTAGGTTAAGGGGTTAGGGTAAGGTTAAGGTTAGGGTTAGGGTTAGGTTAAGGGATTAGGGTAGGGTTAGGGTTAGGGTTAGGGTTAGTGTAGGGTTAGGGTTAGGGTATAGGGTTAGGGGTTAGGGTTAGGGTTAGGGTTAGGGTTAGGTTAAGGGGTCACGGTTAGGGTTAGGGTTAGTGTTAGTTTAAGGGGTTAGGGTAGGGTTAGGGTTAGGGTTAGAGTTATGGGTTAGGGTTAGGGTTAGGAGGAGGGTTAGGTTAAGGGGTTAGGGTAGGGTTAGGGTTAGGTTAAGAGGTTAGGGTAGGGTTAGGGTTATGGTTAGGGTTAGGGTTAGGGTCAGGGTCAGGGTTAGGGTTAGGGTTAGTGTTAGGGTTAGGGTTAGGGTTAGGTTAAGGGGTCACGGTTAGGGTTAGGGTTAGTGTTAGTTTAAGGGGTTAGGGTTAGGGTCAGGGTTAGGGTTAGGGGTTAGGGGTTTGTGTTAAGGGTAGGATAGGGTTAGGGTTAGAGTTAGGGTAGGGTTAGGGTAGGGTTAGGGTTAGGTTAAGAGGTTAGGGTAGGGTTAGGGTTATGGTTAGGGTTAGGGTTAGGGTTAGGGTCAGAGTCAGGGTCAGGGTTGGGTTAGGGTTAGGGTTAGGGTTAGGGTTAGGGTTAGGGTTAGGGTTAGGGTTAGGGTTAGGTTAAGGGGTCACGGTTAGGGTTAGGGTTAGTGTTAGTTTAAGGGGTTAGGGTTAGGGTCAGGGTCAGGGTCAGGGTCAGGGTTAGGGGTTAGGGGTTTGTGTTAAGGGTAGGGTAGGGTTAGGGTTAGGGTTAGGGTAGGGTTAGGGTAGGGTTATGGTAAAAGTTAGGGTAAGGGTTAGGGTTAGGGGTAGGGGTAGGGTTAGGGTTAGGTTAAGGGGTTAGGGTAGGGTTAGGGTTAGGGTTAGTGTCAGAGCTGCTTCAAGATCCTAGCTCACAGAGGATCACGCTAGCCAGCGGTCATTAAGTAAAAGTCTTTATTGAATTACAGTTTCCATTCTCACGCTGCAGTCTGCAACTCTACGTCTACTAGCTAGATCGGCGAGGCTCCGTCTGAGTCTCCGCCCCGTGCGCACCAACTTAATATCCTAGCCTTGCTCCACCTTTTCCTCCTGACTGTCCTCCTCTGGGTCCCTCTACCCCCCGGGGCTTCTTCCTTCCGGGATTCTTCTGACGCTGACCCAGACCCTTCTGCCTCCTTGCGCCGGGCTTTAGGACCCGGTTCCCTTTCGGGGCTGCTCACTGCGCCGCCTTCCTCTGCATTTGAACTTGGCGCGCGCGCCCAACCTTCCACTTTCCTCTTAACCGTTTCTTCGCTCCCCGATGGAGGTGTGGCCACTCCTGACTCCTGCCCTCCCTCCTGTGGTGAGCTGCCAGCGCTTCCCTCCTGGCTCCTTTCCTCTTCCCTGCTTCCTGGCGGTGACGCTGGTCCCGATTTCCAGCTGCTCCCCCCTGAGTCTCCTCTGGCTCTATCTTCCTGGGGTGCCTCCCTAGACTCCCCCCTTGCCCTGGCCACTGGTGCTCCTTTCTGTGAATCCTCTGATTCACTGGAAAGACTGGGAGATCTCGGGTCGTCGTCATCACTCATCCTTTCCTCTGTCTCCTCCCCTTCGCTCTCTGTTTCCTCCCTTGCCCGTGCCTCTGCACCTAAACCCCTGACATCCATCCCCCCCTCGAAGCCCCCCAGTCCCCCCTCCCCTCCTTCCGGTGCTGGAGCTGGGGGCTGCTGTTGCAAAGGGACGAACGTCGGATATCGGTCGCTTCCCGTGGCAGGCCTCCAGCGGAACTCTTCCGGGTCTTCCTCTCTGCTCTCGTTGACGACAGTCACCTCCTCTTCCATCTCTGTGCCGCCGTGCTCGAAACCCGGGTCGTCCCCGAAAATGTCCATGTCCGTCTCTCCCGCACTTCCTCCAGGCGGCGTTGCTCGGCCGGAACAGTCCAGCCACTTCCTGCGGAACTGCTCCTCCGGCCTATCGTCCCACCAATACGAGGGTTCTGAGACAGATCCCGAGGGTGACCCCTCCGGGGAACGGACGTCTCGTGTTGGTTCCTCATCCGAGTCGAACCCCCTGAACGTGCTGTCCGAAAGCGTGGGCGTGAAAAGCCAGTCGTCGAAAAAGTCTGCTGGCATGGGTCTATGTGGGAAGAGGGCATGAAACTCGTCTTTGAGCAGAGGTTCGTCTAAAGCGTAGCCCGGCACCCAGCTGTTCGCACTGGCCGGGGTGCCCTCCCTGGCGAGAAAGTATTCTACTCCCTCTTCCCCCCATCTGGAGTCCAAAATCTCCGTGACTTCGTTGATGCGCTCCTCCTGTGCCACTCCCGCGTGCTCCGTTCCTTCTCTGAGCGGACTCGGCGCCGTTCCGGGTTCCTGGAACCTGTGCGGTGCCTTGTAGGGAGTGAGCACCGATCTGTGGAACACCGGATGCATTCTGGAACCCTCCGGAAGCGCCAGCCTGAAAGCCACCGGGTTGACCTGCTCTTCGACTTGGTAGGGCCCCAGTTGTTTATGCCCTAGTTTCTTCTTGGCCAACGACCTGGCCGGCACTGCGTGGGCTGCTAACCAGACCCAGTCTCCCACGTGGAGCTCTTCGCCAACCCTTCTGTGTTTGTCCGCTTGTACCTTGTATGCGTGTTTAGCCAGCTCCAGGTGGCGCCGCAGCTGATCGTGGACTTCCTGCAGCTCCGACGCGAACGCATCTGCTGACTGCGGCTCCCCTTCTCCCCTGCATTCCAGTCCCGGAAAGGTTCTAGGGTGCCGCCCGTTGTTGGCGAAGAACGGCGTGACGCCCGTGGATACGTGCTTCGTGTTGTTGTAGGCAAACTCTGCAAGCGGCAGGTAATCCACCCACGTCGCAGGCTGTTGGTTTGCATAACATCTCAGGTACTGCTGCATGATGGCATTGGCTCGCTCCGCTTGCCCGTTGGTCTGCGGGTGTCTCGCCGACGCCAGATTGATCTTGACGTTTAGGAAGCCCATCAGTTTCTGCCAGAAGTTCGAGATGAACTGCCGCCCGCGGTCGGACAGAATAGACCGTGGCAGACCGTGAACCTTGAACACGTGGTCTATGAACAGTTTGGCGGTTTGCTCCGCCGTGGCCACCTTAGCACACGGAATGAAATGCGCCATCTTGGAGAACAGGTCCACCACCACCAACACTGCCGTCTTGCCCCTTGAGCTGGGCAGATCCGTGACAAAGTCCAGAGCCACCCTTTCCCAAGGTTCGACCGGAGTTTGCAGCGGCTCCAACAGTCCAGCCGGCGGTTTGTGCACCGGCTTTGCCCTCTGGCAGGTGTCACACCTCGCTACGTAGTCTGCGACCTCCCCTCTCATTCCAGGCCACCAGAAATCCCTGGCTACTAATTCCACCGTCTTCTCCTTGCCAAAGTGCCCGGCCGTGGGTGCGTCGTGCAGCTGCTGTAGCACCTTGGCTCGAAGTTCGTCACCCGGCACGTAGATGGCCCCTTTACGGATGAGCAAGCCATCTCGTAGCTGGAAACCGTCGGCCGCTGCCTTGCCCCCTCGCACCTCTGCCATCTTCGTTTGTGCGAAGGAGTCTCCCTGCAACGCTCGCCGCACCGCCTCTAGGTCCACGGTCGCCGCGGCGCACGCCCACACTGTCGGTGCAAAGATGTGCATGGCGGCCGCTGGTGTTGCGTCCTCCAGATACTGTGGCTTGCGGGAGAGAGCGTCTGCCATGATGTTGGTGTCCCCCGGGACATACTCTATTCGGAAGTCGAAGTCCACAAAGAACTCAGCCCAACGTATCTGCCTCTGGTTCAGGAACTGTGCCGTGCGCCAGTGTTCCAGATTCTTGTGGTCCGTGCAAACCTGCACCGTGTGCTTGGCGCCGATCAGAAAGTGCCTCCACGCCTTGAACGCTGCATGAATGGCCAGCAACTCCCTGTCCCATATGGTATAGTTCTGCTCGGACTTGCTGAGCTTCCTGGAGTAAAACGCTCCCGGCCGCCACACGCCCTGCGGGTCCTTCTGCAGCAGGACCGCCCCCACTGCTCTGTCCGAAGCGTCTGTCTCCACCCTCATCGGCATGCTGGGGTTGACATGAAGCAACTGCTCTTCCGACGCGAAGAGACGCTTGAGGGCCTGAAAGGACTGCTCCGCCTGCTCTGTCCAGATGAACTTCTTCTTCTTGGAGCTAAGGGTGTCAGTGATGGCCGCCGTCTGCATCGCGAAGCCCTTGATAAACTTGCGATAGAAGTTCGCAAAGCCGACAAACCGTTGGACCTCCTTCCGGTTGCGTGGGCTCTTCCAATCCAACACCGCTCGAACCTTGGCGCTGTCCATGGCGAGCCCCTTGGCAGACAGCTTGTAGCCCAGAAAATCCACCTCCGGCACGTCAAATTGGCACTTCTCCAGCTTGGCGTAGAGCCTGTGTTGCTTTAGCCTGCCCAGCACTTCCTTGACGTGCTTGTCATGTTCTTGCTGCGACTCCGAAAAGATCAGGATGTCATCCAAGAAACAGACGCACGTCTTGTAGAGAAGTCCCGCCAACACGTGATGCATAAATGCTTGAAAAACGTGAGCGCCATTTTGCAGTCCAAAAGGCATAACTCTGTATTCGTAGGTACCCAGTGGCGTGAACATGGCTGTCTTCCACTCATCACCTTCCCGCATGCGAATGAGGTTGTACGCCCCCCGCAGGTCCAACTTGGTGAACACCTTTCCCTTCCGTACCTTCGCCAGGAGGTCGTCGATGCGGGGCATGGGGAAGTCCGACGGCTTGGTCACACTGTTCAAAATCCTGTAATCCACTACGAGTCTTTTTTGGGGCGTGTCTCGCTTCTTAACAAAGAATACAGGACTGCCCCCCACTGCCTTAGACTCCCGGATGAAACCGCGCTCCAAATTATGATCGATGAAGTCTTTGAGTTCCTGCAGTTCGTCCTCAGACATGGAATACAGCTTCCCTTTAGGCAGCGCCGCCCCCGGCAGCAGGTCAATTTTGCAGTCATATGGTCTGTGAGGGGGTAGCCTGTCCGCCTCCTTCTCGCAGAAAACTTCCAGAAATTCTGCGTACTTGTGGGGAATCGCTTGCAGCGTGCCTAGCAGCAGCTGTGATTCCTCTTCCTCTCCTTCCTGCCTGGGTACGATGCAGTGTTCAGCACAAAAGGAAGAGCCGAAGACCAGCTGCCTCTGGAACCAAGCCATCGTTGGGCTGTGCTTGTCCAGCCAACTCATACCCAATACAATGGGCGTGTCAGACAGTTGAGTGACGTTGAAGCTGATGACTTCCCTGTGATTCCCAAGTCGCATCACCATTGGTGGCGTCTGCTTCACCACTTGCCCCCGTAGCAGCTCCCTGCCATCCACCGTGACAACCTGCAGGGGCAGTGTGGCCGGCAGCAACTGCACAGCGTGCCTGTCGACAAATTCCTGCCCTATAAAGTCCGCGTTGCTGCCGGAGTCGATGGTGATTGGCCCGTCCATGGAGATTCCATTGGGCAGCTGGAGAGATGCTGTGAGCCTCACTACTGGTTTGGGCGGGAGGGGGTTCACTGGCTGTAAAATTTCTGGGGACTGCGTCACTAACACGTCTGGCTGGGCCCCAGTGCCTCTTCCTCCAGCCAGACATCGTCGTTTCCCTGCTGTGGTCCTCCCTGCTGCGTTGCTGCAGTCACCATTGCTGAGGCTGCAGTAAGCTTGTGGGGCCTCTGGGGACACTCTTTCGCCATATGCCCTGGCTGCTCACAGACGTAACACTTCCTGGTCCCTCTAGGAGGCTTCGCCTTCACTGCTGCCGGTGCTAGGGCTCTGGTTGCTGACTGAGCCCTTGCACCTCCAACCTCCATAGGTTCGGCTCCTCCTCCTGGCGGAGGCGTGGATTGCGCTCGCGCTGCTTCTCTGGGAAAGAAGGAGGGGCCCCCGGCTGGTTCGCGCCCTCCACGTCCTTCGTCCTTGCTCCACGGACGTCCTTCCAGCCTCACCCCCACAGCCAGTGCCCTCTGAACGACCTCCTGGGTGGTTCGGGGTCTCTCCCCCCTCGCTATCTCATCTTTAATCGAGTTGTGCAGTCCCTCCCAAAAGAGGTCTCTTACAGGAGCCGAATCTCTGTCCCATTCCAGGGCGCTGACCAAGGCGAAAAAGCGTGCATGATACTGTCTGACGCTGGCCCTCCCTTGTCTCAGCCCATGCACCTCCTTCCGTGCAAGATCAATGTCAATACTTGATAAGAAACACCCATCCATCGCTTTAATAAAGGCATCCGCATTCTGGAGCGCCGGATCGTTATCTCTCCATAAATTGCGCAACCATGCTTTCGCCTCCCCATGCAGATGGGACATGATGAACCCCACTCTCTCCTGTTCATCTCTAAAATCTTTATGCAACAGTTGCAGTGCGCACAGTACGTCGGCTCTAAAGTTGGGATACTGTTGCAGGTTCCCATCGAAGTGAGAGAGCAGCCCGCCTGTCCGTCTCGCCAACCCAATTCCCTCCTGCCGGGGTGGTTGCTTTGCCAGTACGTCTAACCTGACCTGGAGATCCCTGCAGGCGGCAGCTGCCTCGTCCTCTCTCTTCCTGGATGCGAGAACCTCGGCGTTCAGTTGTGCCACTGCTTTTCTGAGGTCCTCTATCTGCTGCTCAGCCGTCATGTCTCCTGCCGTTCGTGAGCTCGCTAGTGGGCGCCTGTTTCTCTCCCCTCCTCGAGGCTGCAGATGCCCACAATGTGGAGACGGAGCCTACTGTCAGAGCTGCTTCAAGATCCTAGCTCACAGAGGATCACGCTAGCCAGCGGTCATTAAGTAAAAGTCTTTATTGAATTACAGTTTCCATTCTCACGCTGCTGTCTGCAACTCTACGTCTACTAGCTAGATCGGCGAGGCTCCGTCTGAGTCTCCGCCCCGTGCGCACCAACTTAATATCCTAGCCTTGCTCCACCTTTTCCTCCTGACTGTCCTCCTCTGGGTCCCTCTACCCCCCGGGGCTTCTTCCTTCCGGGATTCTTCTGACGCTGACCCGGACCCTTCTGCCTCCTTGCGCCGGGCTTTAGGACCTGGTTCCCTTTCGGGGCTGCTCACTGCGCCGCCTTCCTCTGCATTTGAACTTGGCGCGCGCGCCCAACCTTCCACTTTCCTCTTAACCGTTTCTTCGCTCCCCGATGGAGGTGTGGCCACTCCTGACTCCTGCCCTCCCTCCTGTGGTGAGCTGCCAGCGCTTCCCTCCTGGCTCCTTTCCTCTTCCCTGCTTCCTGGCGGTGACGCTGGTCCCGATTTCCAGCTGCTCCCCCCTGAGTCTCCTCTGGCTCTATCTTCCTGGGGTGCCTCCCTAGACTCCCCCCTTGCCCTGGCCACTGGTGCTCCTTTCTGTGAATCCTCTGATTCACTGGAAAGACTGGGAGATCTCGGGTCGTCGTCATCACTCATCCTTTCCTCTGTCTCCTCCCCTTCGCTCTCTGTTTCCTCCCTTGCCCGTGCCTCTGCACCTAAACCCCTGACAGTTAGGTTAAGGGGTTAGGGTAGGGTTAGGGTTAGGGTTAGGGGTAGGGGTAGGGTTAGGGTTAGGTTAAGGGGTTAGGGTAGGGTTAGGGTTAGGTTAAGGGGTTAGCGTAGGGTTAGGGTAGGGTTAGTGTTATGGTTAGGGTTAGGGTTAGGGTTAGGGTTAGGGTCAGAGTCAGGGTCAGGGTTAGGGTTAGGGTTAGTGGTTAGGGTTAGGGTTAGGGTTAGGTTAAAGGGTTAGGGTTAGGGTTAGGGTTAGGGTTAGTTTAAGAGATTAGGGTAGGGTTAGGGTCAGGGTCAGGGTCTGGGTCAGGGTCAGGGTTAGGGTTAGGGTTAGGGTTAGGGTTAGGTTAAGGGGTTAGGGTAGGGGTAGGATTAGGGTCAGGTTAAGGGGTTAGGGTAGGGTTAGGGTTAGGTTAAGGGGTTAGGTTAGGGTCAGGGTCAGGGTCTGGGTCAGGGTCAGGGTTAGGGTTAGGGTTAGGGTTAGGGTTAGGTTAAGGGGTTAGGGTAGGGGTAGGATTAGGGTCAGGTTAAGGGGTTAGGGTTAGGGTTAGGGTTAGGTTAAGGGGTCAGGGTTAGGGTTAGGGTTAGGGTTAGTTTAAGGGGTTAGGGTAGGGTTAGGGATAGTGTCAGAGCTGCTTCAAGATCCTAGCTCACAGAGGATCACGCTAGCCAGCGGTCATTAAGTAAAAGTCTTTATTGAATTACAGTTTCCATTCTCACGCTGCTGTCTGCAACTCTACGTCTACTAGCTAGATCGGCGAGGCTCCGTCTGAGTCTCCGCCCCGTGCGCACCAACTTAATATCCTAGCCTTGCTCCACCTTTTCCTCCTGACTGTCCTCCTCTGGGTCCCTCTACCCCCCGGGGCTTCTTCCTTCCGGGATTCTTCTGACGCTGACCCGGACCCTTCTGCCTCCTTGCGCCGGGCTTTAGGACCTGGTTCCCTTTCGGGGCTGCTCACTGCGCCGCCTTCCTCTGCATTTGAACTTGGCGCGCGCGCCCAACCTTCCACTTTCCTCTTAACCGTTTCTTCGCTCCCCGATGGAGGTGTGGCCACTCCTGACTCCTGCCCTCCCTCCTGTGGTGAGCTGCCAGCGCTTCCCCCCTGGCTCCTTTCCTCTTCCCTGCTTCCTGGCGGTGACGCTGGTCCCGATTTCCAGCTGCTCCCCCCTGAGTCTCCTCTGGCTCTATCTTCCTGGGGTGCCTCTCTAGATTCCCCCCTTGCCCTGGCCACTGGTGCTCCTTTCTGTGAATCCTCTGATTCACTGGAAAGACTGGGAGATCTCGGGTCGTCGTCATCACTCATCCTTTCCTCTGTCTCCTCCCCTTCGCTCTCTGTTTCCTCCCTTGCCCGTGCCTCTGCACCTAAACCCCTGACATCCATCCCCCCCTCGAAGCCCCCCAGTCCCCCCTCCCCTCCTTCCGGTGCTGGAGCTGGGGGCTGCTGTTGCAAAGGGACGAACGTCGGATATCGGTCGCTTCCCGTGGCAGGCCTCCATCGGAACTCTTCCGGGTCTTCCTCCCTGCTCTCGTTGACGACAGTCACCTCCTCTTCCATCTCTGTGCCGCCGTGCTCGAAACCAGGGTCGTCCCCGAAAATGTCCATGTCCGTCTCTCCCGCACTTCCTCCAGGCGGCGTAGCTCGGCCGGAACAGTCCAGCCACTTCCTGCGGAACTGCTCCTCCGGCCTATCGTCCCACCAATACGAGGGTTCTGAGACAGATCCCGAGGGTGACCCCTCCGGGGAACGGACGTCTCGTGTCGGTTCCTCGTCCGAGTCGAACCCCCTGAACGTGCTGTCCGAAAGCGTGGGCGTGAAAAGCCAGTCGTCGAAAAAGTCCGCTGGCATAGGTCTATGTGGGAAGAGGGCATGAAACTCGTCTTTGAGCAGAGGTTCGTCTAAAGCGTAGCCCGGCACCCAGCTGTTCGCACTGGCCGGGGTGCCCTCCCTGGCGAGAAAGTATTCTACTCCCTCTTCCCCCCATCTGGAGTCCAAAATCTCCGTGACTTCGTTGATGCGCTCCTCCTGTGCCACTCCCGCGTGCCCCGTTCCTTCTCTGAGCGGACTCGGCGCCGTTCCGGGTTCCTGGAACCTGTGCGGTGCCTTGTAGGGAGTGAGCACCGATCTGTGGAACACCGGATGCATTCTTGAACCCTCCGGAAGCGCCAGCCTGAAAGCCACCGGGTTGACCTGCTCTTCGACTTGGTAGGGCCCCAGTTGTTTATGCCCTAGTTTCTTCTTGGCCAACGACCTGGCCGGCACTGCGTGGGCTGCTAACCAGACCCAGTCTCCCACGTGGAGCTCTTCGCCAACCCTTCTGTGTTTGTCCGCTTGTACCTTGTATGCGTGTTTAGCCAGCTCCAGGTGGCGCCGCAGCTGATCGTGGACTTCCTGCAGCTCCGACGCGAACGCATCTGCTGACTGCGGCTCCCCTTCTCCCCTGCATTCCAGTCCCGGGAAGGTTCTAGGGTGCCGCCCGTTGTTGGCGAAGAACGGCGTGACGCCCGTGGATACGTGCTTCGTGTTGTTGTAGGCAAACTCTGCAAGCGGCAGGTAATCCACCCACGTCGCAGGCTGTTGGTTCGCATAACATCTCAGGTACTGCTGCATGATGGCATTGACTCGCTCCGCTTGCCCGTTGGTCTGCGGGTGTCTCGCCGACGCCAGATTGATCTTGACGTTTAGGAAGCCCATCAGCTTCTGCCAGAAGTTCGAGATGAACTGCCGCCCGCGGTCGGACAGAATAGACCGTGGCAGACCGTGAACCTTGAACACGTGGTCTATGAACAGTTTGGCGGTTTGCTCTGCCGTGGCCACCTTAGCACACGGAATGAAATGCGCCATCTTGGAGAACAGGTCCACCACCACCAGCACTGCCGTCTTGCCCCTTGAGCTGGGCAGATCCGTGACAAAGTCCAGAGCCACCCTTTCCCAAGGTTCGACCGGAGTTTGCAGCGGCTCCAACAGTCCAGCCGGCGGTTTGTGCACCGTCTTTGCCCTCTGGCAAGTGTCACACCTCGCCACGTAGTCTGCGACCTCCCCTCTCATTCCAGGCCACCAGAAATCCCTGGCTACTAATTCCACCGTCTTCTCCTTGCCAAAGTGCCCGGCCGTGGGTGCGTCGTGCAGCTGCTGAAGCACCTTGGCTCGAAGTTCGTCACCCGGCACGTAGATGGCCCCTTTACGGATGAGCAATCCATCTCGTAGCTGGAAACCGTCGGCCGCTGCCTTGCCCCCTCGCACCTCTGCCATCTTCGTTTGTGCGAAGGAGTCCCCCTGCAACGCTCGCCGCACCGCCTCTAGGTCCACGGTCGCCGCGGCGCACGCCCACACTGTCGGTGCAAAGATGTGCATGGCGGCCGCTGGTGTTGCGTCCTCCAGATACTGTGGCTTGCGGGAGAGAGCGTCTGCCATGATGTTGGTGTCCCCCGGGACATACTCTATTCGGAAGTCGAAGTCCGCAAAGAACTCAGCCCAACGTATCTGCCTCTGGTTCAGGAACTGTGCCGTGCGCCAGTGTTCCAGATTCTTGTGGTCCGTGCAAACCTGCACCGTGTGCTTGGCGCCGATCAGAAAGTGCCTCCACGCCTTGAACGCTGCATGAATGGCCAGCAACTCCCTGTCCCATATGGTGTAGTTCTGCTCGGACTTGCTGAGCTTCCTGGAGTAAAACACTCCCGGCCGCCACACGCCCTGCTGGTCCTTCTGCAGCAGGACCGCCCCCACTGCTCTGTCCGAAGCGTCTGTCTCCACCCTCATCGGCATGCTGGGGTTGACATGAAGCAGCTGCTCTTCCGACGCGAAGAGACGCTTGAGGGCCTGAAAGGACTGCTCCGCCTGCTCTGTCCAGATGAACTTCTTCTTCTTGGAGCTAAGGGTGTCAGTGATGGCCGCCGTCTGCATCGCGAAGCCCTTGATAAACTTGCGATAGAAGTTCGCAAAGCCGACAAACCGTTGGACCTCCTTCCGGTTGCGTGGGCTCTTCCAATCCAACACTGCTCGAACCTTGGCGCTGTCCATGGCGAGCCCCTTGTCAGACAGCTTGTAGCCCAGAAAATCCACCTCCGGCACGTCAAATTGGCACTTCTCCAGCTTGGCGTAGAGCCTGTGTTGCTTTAGCCTGCCCAGCACTTCCTTGACGTGCTTGTCATGTTCTTGCTGCGACTCCGAAAAGATCAGGATGTCATCCAAGAAACAGACGCACGTCTTGTAGAGAAGTCCCGCCAACACGTGATGCATAAATGCTTGAAAAACGTGAGCGCCATTTTGCAGTCCAAAAGGCATAACTCTGTATTCGTAGGTACCCAGTGGCGTGAACATGGCTGTCTTCCACTCATCACCCTCCCGCATGCGAATGAGGTTGTACGCCCCCCGCAGGTCCAACTTGGTGAACACCTTTCCCTTCCGTACCTTCGCCAGGAGGTCGTCGATGCGGGGCATGGGGAAGTCCGACGGCTTGGTCACACTGTTCAAAATCCTGTAATCCACTACGAGTCTTTTTTGGGGTGTGTCTCGCTTCTTAACAAAGAATACAGGACTGCCCCCCGCTGCCTTAGACTCTCGGATGAAACCGCGCTCCAAATTATGATCGATGAAGTCTTTGAGTTCCTGCAGTTCGTCCTCAGACATGGAATACAGCTTCCCTTTAGGCAGCGCCGCCCCCGGCAGCAGGTCAATTTTGCAGTCATATGGTCTGTGAGGGGGTAGCCTGTCCGCCTCCTTCTCGCAGAAAACTTCCAGAAATTCTGCGTACTTGTGGGGAATCGCTTGCAGCGTGCCTAGCAGCAGCTGTGACTCCTCTTCCTCTCCTTCCTGCCTGGGTACGATGCAGTGTTCAGCACAAAAGGAAGAGCCGAAAACCAGCTGCCTCTGGAACCAAGCCATCGTTGGGCTGTGCTTGTCCAGCCAACTCATGCCCAATACAATGGGCGTGTCAGACAGTTGAGTGACGTTGAAGCTGATGACTTCCCTGTGATTTCCAAGTCGCATCACCATTGGTGGCGTCTGCTTCACCACTTGCCCCCCTAGCAGCTCCCTGCCATCCACAGTGACAACCTGCAGGGGCAGTGTGGCCGGCAGCAACTGCACAGCGTGCCTGTCGACAAATTCCTGCCCTATAAAGTCCGCGTTGCTGCCGGAGTCGATGGTGATTGGCACGTCCATGGTGATTCCATTGGGCAGCTGGAGAGATGCTGTGAGCCTCACTACTGGTTTGGGCGGGAGGGGGTTCACTGGCTGTAAAATCTCTGGGGACTGCGTCACTAACACGTCTGGCTGGGCCCCAGTGCCTCTTCCTCCAGCCAGACATCGTCGTTTCCCTGCTGTGGTCCTCCCTGCTGCGTTGCTGCAGTCACCATTGCTGAGGCTGCAGTAAGCTTGTGGGGCCTCTGGGGACACTCTTTCGCCATATGCCCTGGCTGCTCACAGACGTAACACTTCCTGGTCCCTCTAGGAGGCTTCGCCTTCACTGCTGCCGGTGCTAGGGCTCTGGTTGCTGACTGAGCCCTTGCACCTCCAACCTCCATAGGTTCGGCTCCTCCTCCTGGCGGAGGCGTGGATTGCGCCCGTGCTGCTTCTCTGGGAAAGAAGGAGGGGCCCCCGGCTGGTTCGCGCCCTCCACGTCCTTCGTCCTTGCTCCACGGACGTCCTTCCAGCCTCACCCCCACAGCCAGTGCCCTCTGAACGACCTCCTGGGTGGTTCGGGGTCTCTCCCCCCTCGCTATCTCATCTTTAATCGAGTTGTGCAGTCCCTCCCAAAAGAGGTCTCTTACAGGAGCCGAATCTCTGTCCCATTCCAGGGCGCTGACCAAGGCGAAAAAGCGGGCATGATACTGTCTGACGCTGGCCCTCCCTTGTCTCAGCCCATGCACCTCCTTCCGTGCAAGATCAATGTCAATACTTGATAAGAAACACCCATCCATCGCTTTAATAAAGGCATCCGCATTCTGGAGCGCCGGATCGTTATCTCTCCATAAATTGCGCAACCATGCTTTCGCCTCCCCATGCAGATGGGACATGATGAACCCCACTCTCTCCTGTTCATCTCTAAAGTCTTTATGCAACAGTTGCAGTGCGCACAGTACATCGGCTCTAAAGTTGGGATACTGTTGCAGGTTCCCATCGAAGTGAGAGAGCAGTCCGCCTGTCCGTCTCGCCAACCCAATTCCCTCCTGCCGGGGTGTTTGCTTTGCCAGTACGTCTAACCTGACCTGGAGATCCCTGCAGGCGGCAGCTGCCTCGTCCTCTCTCTTCCTGGATGCGAGAACCTCGGCGTTCAGTTGTGCCACTGCTTTTCTGAGGTCCTCTATCTGCTGCTCAGCCGTCATGTCTCCTGCCGTTCGTGAGCTCGCTAGTGGGCGCCTGTTTCTCTCCCCTCCTCGAGGCTGCAGATGCCCACAATGTTGAGACGGAGCCTACTGTCAGAGCTGCTTCAAGATCCTAGCTCACAGAGGATCACGCTAGCCAGCGGTCATTAAGTAAAAGTCTTTATTGAATTACAGTTTCCATTCTCACGCTGCTGTCTGCAACTCTACGTCTACTAGCTAGATCGGCGAGGCTCCGTCTGAGTCTCCGCCCCGTGCGCACCAACTTAATATCCTAGCCTTGCTCCACCTTTTCCTCCTGACTGTCCTCCTCTGGGTCCCTCTACCCCCCGGGGCTTCTTCCTTCCGGGATTCTTCTGACGCTGACCCGGACCCTTCTGCCTCCTTGCGCCGGGCTTTAGGACCTGGTTCCCTTTCGGGGCTGCTCACTGCGCCGCCTTCCTCTGCATTTGAACTTGGCGCGCGCGCCCAACCTTCCACTTTCCTCTTAACCGTTTCTTCGCTCCCCGATGGAGGTGTGGCCACTCCTGACTCCTGCCCTCCCTCCTGTGGTGAGCTGCCAGCGCTTCCCCCCGGCTCCTTTCCTCTTCCCTGCTTCCTGGCGGTGACGCTGGTCCCGATTTCCAGCTGCTCCCCCCTGAGTCTCCTCTGGCTCTATCTTCCTGGGGTGCCTCTCTAGATTCCCCCCTTGCCCTGGCCACTGGTGCTCCTTTCTGTGAATCCTCTGATTCACTGGAAAGACTGGGAGATCTCGGGTCGTCGTCATCACTCATCCTTTCCTCTGTCTCCTCCCCTTC